>NC_081832.1:30857141-31049641 GCF_030867095.1 Alligator mississippiensis
AACAACAACTACTACTACTACTACTACTACAAGAAACCACTACTACTTCTTCTACTACTACAAGAACAACCACTACTACTACTACAAGAACAACCACTACTTCTCCTACTACTACTACATCTACAAGAACAACCACTACTACTACTACTAAAACTACTGCAAGAACAACCACTACTACTACTACAAGAACAACCACTACTACTAATAGTACTAATAGTACTACTACTACAAGAACAACCACTACTACTTCTACAAGTACAACCACAAATACTACTACAAGAATAACCCCTACTACTACTAGAAGAACAACCGCTGCTTCTCCTATTACTACTACTACTACAAGAACAACCACTACTACTACTACTACTACTACTACAAGTACAACAATTACTACTACTACAAGAACAACCACTACTACTTCTGCAAGAACAACAACTACAACTACCACTACTACAACTACAAGAACAACCACTACTACTACAACAACAACCACCACTACTACTACTGCTACTACAAGAACAACCGCTACTACTACTACTACTACTACAAGAACAACCACTACTACTACTACTACAAGAACAACCACTACTTCTCCTACTACTACTACTACTACTACAAGAACAACCACTACTACTACTAGTACTACAAGAACAACCACTACTACTACTACTACTACTACAAGAACAACCACTACTACTACAAGAACAACCACTACTACTATAACTATTACTACTACTACTGCTGCTGCTACAAGAACAACCACTACTACTTCTAAAAGTACAACCACAACTACTACTACAAGAACAACCCCTTCTACTGCTACAAGAACAACCACTGCTTCTCCTACTACTACTTCTACTACAAGAACAACCACTACTACTAGTAGTATTACAAGAAAAACCACTACTACTACTTCAAGAACAACTACTACTAATACTATTTCAAGTACAACCACTACTACTACCAGAACAACCACTACTACTACTACAAGAGAAACCACTACTACTACTACTACAAGAACAACCACTACTACTACTACTAGCATTACAACAACAACCAGGACTACCACTACAAGAACAAACACTACTACTTCCAGAAGTAAAAACACTACTACTACTACTACTACAACAACCACCACCACCACGACTACTACTACAAGAACAACCACTACTACTACTAATAATACTACAAGTACAACCACTACTACTACTAAAAGAACAACCCCTACTACTACTACAAGAACAACCACTGCTTCTCCTACTACTATTACAAGAACAACCACTGCAACTACTACTACTGCTACTACAAGAACAACCGCTACTACTGCCAGAATTACAAGAACAACCAGTACTACTACTACAAGAACAACCACTACTACTACTACTACTAGAACAACAACTACTACTTCAAGAAACCACTATTACTTCTGCTACTACTACAAGAACAACCACTACTACTACTACAAGAACAACCACTACTTCTCCTACTACTACTGCTACTTCTACAAGAACAACCACTACTACTACTACTACTAAAACTACTGCAAGAACAACCACCACTACTACTACAAGAACAACCACTACTACTTCTACAAGTACAACCACAACTACTACTACAAGAATAACCTCTACTACTACTAGAAGAACAACCGCTGCTTCTCCTATTACTACTACTACTACAAGAACAACCACTACTACTACTACTACTACTACAAGTACAACAATTACTACTACTACTACAAGAACAACCACTACTACTTCTGCAAGAACAACAAGTACAACTACCACTACTACAACTACAAGAACAACCACTACTACTTCAACAACAACCACCACTACTACTACTACTACTACAAGAACAACCACTACTACTAATAGTACTACAAGAACAACCACTACTACTACTACTACTACTTCTACTACAAGAACAACCACTACTACTATTACTATTACTACTACTACTACTACTACTGCTACTACAAGAACAACCGCTACTACTGCTACTACTACTACTACTACTACAAGAACAACCACTACTACTACTACAAGAACAACCACTACTTCTCCTACTACTACTACTACTACTACTACAAGAACAACCACTACTACTTCTAAAAGTACAACCACAACTACTACTACAAGAACAACCCCTACTACTGCTACAAGAACAACAACTGCTTCTCCTACTACTACTTCTACTACAAGAACAACCACTACTACTAGTAGTATTAAAAGAAAAAACACTACTACTACTACAAGAACAACTACTACTAATACTATTACAAGTACAACCACTACTACTACCAGAACAACCACTACTACTACTACTAGCATTACAACAACAACCAGGACTACCACTACAAGAACAAACACTACTACTTCCAGAAGTAAAACCACTACTACTACTACTACTACTACAAGAACAACCACCACCACGACTACTACTACAAGAACAACCACTACTACTACTAATAATACTACAAGTACAACCACTACTACTACTAAAAGAACAACCCCTACTACTACTACAAGAACAACCACTGCTTCTCCTACTACTAATATTACAAGAACAACCACTACATCTACTACTACTGCTACTACAAGAACAAACACTACTACTACTGCTACAAGAACAACCACTACTACTACTACAACTACTACAAGTAGAACCACTACTACTACTACAAGAACAAACACTACTAATACTACAAGAACAGCCACTACAACTACTACAAGTATTACAAGAAAAACCACTACTACTACTACAAGAATAACCACTACTACTACTACAAGAACAACCACTACAACTAGTACAAGTATTACAAGAAAAACCACTACTACTACTACAAGAACAACAACTACTACTACTACAAGAACAACCACTAGAACTACCACTACTACCAATACAAGAACAACCGCTACTACTGCTAGTATTACAAGAACAACCAGTGCTACTACTACAAGAACAACCACTACTACTACTACTAGAAGAACAACTACTACTACTACTACTACAAGAAACCACTACTACTTCTTCTACTACTACAAGAACAACCACTACTACTACTACAAGAACAACCACTACTTCTCCTACTACTACTACTACTACAAGAACAACCACAACTACTAATAGTACTAATAGTACTACTAATACAAGAACAACCACTACTACTACTAGTACTACAAAAACAGCTACTACTACTGCTGCTACTACTACTACTACTACTACAAGAACAACCACTACTACTACAAGAACAACCACTACTACTATTATTCTTACTACTACTACTACTACAAGAACAACCACTACTACTTCTACAAGTACAACCACAAATACTACTACAAGAATAACCCCTACTACTACTAGAAGAACAACCGCTGCTTCTCCTATTACTACTACTACTACGAGAACAACCACTACTACTACTACTACTACTACTACTACTACTACAAGTACAACAATTACTACTACTACAAGAACAACCACTACTACTGCTACAAGAACAACAACTACAACTACCACTACTAAAACTACAAGAACAACCACTACTACTACAACAACAACCACCACTACTACTACTGCTACTACAAGAACAACCGCTACTACTGCTACTACTACTACTACTACTAAAAGAACAACCACTAGTACTACTACAAAAACAACCTCTACTTCTCCTACTACTACTACTACTACTACAAGAACAACCACTACTACTTCTAAAAGTACAACCACAACTACTACTACAAGAACAACCCCTACTACTGCTACAAGAACAATCACCGCTTCTCCTACTACTAATATTACAAGAACAACCACTACATCTACTACTACCGCTACTACAAGAACAAACACTACTACTACTACTACAAGAACAACCACTACTACTACTACTACTACAAGTAGAACCACTACTACTACTACAAGAACAACCACTACTAATACTACAAGAACAGCCACTACAACTACTACAAGTATTACAAGAAAAACCACTACTACTACTACAAGAACAACCACTACTACTACTACAAGAACAACCACTGCTACTACAACAAGAACAACCACTACAACTAGTACAAGTATTACAAGAAAAACCACTACTACTACTACAAGAAGAACCACTACTACCACTACAAGAACAACCACTACAACTACCACTACTACCAATACAAGAACAACCGCTACTACTGCTAGTATTACAAGAACAACCAGTACTACTACTACAAGAACAACCACCACTACTACTACTACTAGAAGAACAACAACAACTACTACTACTACTACTACTACTACAAGAAACCACTACTACTTCTTCTACTACTACAAGAACAACCACTACTACTACTACAAGAACAACCACTACTTCTCCTACTACTACTACTTCTACAAGAACAACCACTACTACGACTACTAAAACTACTGCAAGAACAACCACTACTACTACTACAAGAACAACCAATACTACTAATAGTACTAATAGTACTACTACTACAAGAACAACCACTACTACTTCTAAAAGTACAACCACAACTACTACTACAAGAACAACCCCTACTACTGCTACAAGAACAACCACTGCTTCTCCTACTACTACTTCTACTACAAGAACAACCACTACTACTAGTAGTATTACAAGAAAAACCACTACTACTACTACAAGAACAACTACTACTAATACTATTACAAGTACAAGCACTACTACTACCAGAACAACCACTACTACTACCACAAGAGAAACCACTACTACTACTACTACAAGAACAACCACTACTACTACTACTAGCATTACAACAACAACCAGGACTACCACTACAAGAACAAACACTACTACTTCCAGAAGTAAAACCACTACTACTACTACTACTACTACAAGAACAACCACCACCACGACTACTACTACAAGAACAACCACTACTACTACTAATAATACTACAAGTACAACCACTACTACTACTTAAAGAACAACCCCTACTACTACTACAAGAACAACCACTGCTTCTCCTACTACTAATATTACAAGAACAACCACTACATCTACTACTACCGCTACTACAAGAACAAACACTACTACTACTACAAGAACAACCACTACTACTACTACTACTACTACAAGTAGAACCACTACTACTACTACAAGAACAACCTCTACTAATACTACAAGAACAGCCACTACAACTACTACAAGTATTACAAGAAAAACCACTACTACTACTACAAGAACAACCACTACTACTACTACAAGAACAACCACTGCTACTACAACAAGAACAACCACTACAACTAGTACAAGTATTACAAGAAAAACCACTACTACTACTACAAGAAGAACCACTACTACTACTACAAGAACAACCACTACAACTACCACTACTACCAATACAAGAACAACCGCTACTACTGCTAGTATTACAAGAAAAACCAGTACTACTACTACAAGAACAACCACTACTACTACTACTACTACTAGAAGAACAACAACTACTACTACTACTACTACTACAAGAAACCACTACTACTTCTTCTACTACTACAAGAACAACCACTACTACTACTACAAGAACAACCACTACTTCTCCTACTACTACTACATCTACAAGAACAACCACTACTACTACTACTAAAACTACTGCAAGAACAACCACTACTACTACTACAAGAACAACCACTACTACTAATAGTACTAATAGTACTACTACTACAAGAACAACCACTACTACTTCTACAAGTACAACCACAAATACTACTACAAGAATAACCCCTACTACTACTAGAAGAACAACCGCTGCTTCTCCTATTACTACTACTACTACAAGAACAACCACTACTACTACTACTACTACTACTACTACAAGTACAACAATTACTACTACTACAATAACAACCACTACTACTTCTGCAAGAACAACAACTACAACTACCACTACTACAACTACAAGAACAACCACTACTACTACAACAACAACCACCACTACTACTACTGCTACTACAAGAACAACCGCTACTACTACTACTACTACTACAAGAACAACCACTACTACTACTACTACAAGAACAACCACTACTTCTCCTACTACTACTACTACTACTACAAGAACAACCACTACTACTACTAGTACTACAAGAACAACCACTACTACTACTACTACTACAAGAACAACCACTACTACTACAAGAACAACCACTACTACTATAACTATTACTACTACTACTGCTGCTGCTACAAGAACAACCACTACTACTTCTAAAAGTACAACCACAACTACTACTACAAGAACAACCCCTTCTACTGCTACAAGAACAACCACTGCTTCTCCTACTACTACTTCTACTACAAGAACAACCACTACTACTAGTAGTATTACAAGAAAAACCACTACTACTACTTCAAGAACAACTACTACTAATACTATTTCAAGTACAACCACTACTACTACCAGAACAACCACTACTACTACTACAAGAGAAACCACTACTACTACTACTACAAGAACAACCACTACTACTACTACTAGCATTACAACAACAACCAGGACTACCACTACAAGAACAAACACTACTACTTCCAGAAGTAAAAACACTACTACTACTACTACTACAACAACCACCACCACCACGACTACTACTACAAGAACAACCACTACTACTACTAATAATACTACAAGTACAACCACTACTACTACTAAAAGAACAACCCCTACTACTACTACAAGAACAACCACTGCTTCTCCTACTACTATTACAAGAACAACCACTGCAACTACTACTACTGCTACTACAAGAACAACCGCTACTACTGCCAGAATTACAAGAACAACCAGTACTACTACTACAAGAACAACCACTACTACTACTACTACTAGAACAACAACTACTACTTCAAGAAACCACTATTACTTCTGCTACTACTACAAGAACAACCACTACTACTACTACAAGAACAACCACTACTTCTCCTACTACTACTGCTACTTCTACAAGAACAACCACTACTACTACTACTAAAACTACTGCAAGAACAACCACCACTACTACTACAAGAACAACCACTACTACTTCTACAAGTACAACCACAACTACTACTACAAGAATAACCTCTACTACTACTAGAAGAACAACCGCTGCTTCTCCTATTACTACTACTACTACAAGAACAACCACTACTACTACTACTACAAGTACAACAATTACTACTACTACTACAAGAACAACCACTACTACTTCTGCAAGAACAACAAGTACAACTACCACTACTACAACTACAAGAACAACCACTACTACTTCAACAACAACCACCACTACTACTACTACTACTACAAGAACAACCACTACTACTAATAGTACTACAAGAACAACCACTACTACTACTACTACTACTTCTACTACAAGAACAACCACTACTACTATTACTATTACTACTACTACTACTACTACTGCTACTACAAGAACAACCGCTACTACTGCTACTACTACTACTACTACTACAAGAACAACCACTACTACTACTACAAGAACAACCACTACTTCTCCTACTACTACTACTACTACTACTACAAGAACAACCACTACTACTTCTAAAAGTACAACCACAACTACTACTACAAGAACAACCCCTACTACTGCTACAAGAACAACAACTGCTTCTCCTACTACTACTTCTACTACAAGAACAACCACTACTACTAGTAGTATTAAAAGAAAAAACACTACTACTACTACAAGAACAACTACTACTAATACTATTACAAGTACAACCACTACTACTACCAGAACAACCACTACTACTACTACTAGCATTACAACAACAACCAGGACTACCACTACAAGAACAAACACTAGTACTTCCAGAAGTAAAACCACTACTACTACTACTACTACTACTACTACAAGAACAACCACCACCACGACTACTACTACAAGAACAACCACTACTACTACTAATAATACTACAAGTACAACCACTACTACTACTAAAAGAACAACCCCTACTACTACTACAAGAACAACCACTGCTTCTCCTACTACTAATATTACAAGAACAACCACTACATCTACTACTACTGCTACTACAAGAACAAACACTACTACTACTGCTACAAGAACAACCACTACTACTACTACAACTACTACAAGTAGAACCACTACTACTACTACAAGAACAACCACTACAACTAGTACAAGTATTACAAGAAAAACCACTACTACTACTACAAGAACAACAACTACTACTACTACAAGAACAACCACTAGAACTACCACTACTACCAATACAAGAACAACCGCTACTACTGCTAGTATTACAAGAACAACCAGTGCTACTACTACAAGAACAACCACTACTACTACTACTAGAAGAACAACTACTACTACTACTACAAGAAACCACTACTACTTCTTCTACTACTACAAGAACAACCACTACTACTACTACAAGAACAACCACTACTTCTCCTACTACTACTACTACTACAAGAACAACCACAACTACTAATAGTACTAATAGTACTACTAATACAAGAACAACCACTACTACTACTAGTACTACAAAAACAGCTACTACTACTGCTGCTACTACTACTACTACTACTACAAGAACAACCACTACTACTACAAGAACAACCACTACTACTATTATTCTTACTACTACTACTACTACAAGAACAACCACTACTACTTCTACAAGTACAACCACAAATACTACTACAAGAATAACCCCTACTACTACTAGAAGAACAACCGCTGCTTCTCCTATTACTACTACTACTACGAGAACAACCACTACTACTACTACTACTACTACTACTACTACTACTACTACAAGTACAACAATTACTACTACTACAAGAACAACCACTACTACTGCTACAAGAACAACAACTACAACTACCACTACTAAAACTACAAGAACAACCACTACTACTACAACAACAACCACCACTACTACTACTGCTACTACAAGAACAACCGCTACTACTGCTACTACTACTACTACTACTAAAAGAACAACCACTAGTACTACTACAAAAACAACCTCTACTTCTCCTACTACTACTACTACTACTACAAGAACAACCACTACTACTTCTAAAAGTACAACCACAACTACTACTACAAGAACAACCCCTACTACTGCTACAAGAACAATCACTGCTTCTCCTACTACTAATATTACAAGAACAACCACTACATCTACTACTACCGCTACTACAAGAACAAACACTACTACTACTACTACAAGAACAACCACTACTACTACTACTACTACTACAAGTAGAACCACTACTACTACTAAAAGAACAACCACTACTAATACTACAAGAACAGCCACTACAACTACTACAAGTATTACAAGAAAAACCACTACTACTACTACAAGAACAACCACTACTACTACTACAAGAACAACCACTGCTACTACAACAAGAACAACCACTACAACTAGTACAAGTATTACAAGAAAAACCACTACTACTACTACAAGAAGAACCACTACTACCACTACAAGAACAACCACTACAACTACCACTACTACCAATACAAGAACAACCGCTACTACTGCTAGTATTACAAGAACAACCAGTACTACTACTACAAGAACAACCACTACTACTACTACTACTAGAAGAACAACAACAACTACTACTACTACTACTACTACAAGAAACCACTACTACTTCTTCTACTACTACAAGAACAACCACTACTACTACTACAAGAACAACCACTACTTCTCCTACTACTACTACTTCTACAAGAACAACCACTACTACGACTACTAAAACTACTGCAAGAACAACCACTACTACTACTACAAGAACAACCAATACTACTAATAGTACTAATAGTACTACTACTACAAGAACAACCACTACTACTTCTAAAAGTACAACCACAACTACTACTACAAGAACAACCCCTACTACTGCTACAAGAACAACCACTGCTTCTCCTACTACTACTTCTACTACAAGAACAACCACTACTACTAGTAGTATTACAAGAAAAACCACTACTACTACTACAAGAACAACTACTACTAATACTATTACAAGTACAAGCACTACTACTACCAGAACAACCACTACTACTACTACAAGAGAAACCACTACTACTACTACTACAAGAACAACCACTACTACTACTACTAGCATTACAACAACAACCAGGACTACCACTACAAGAACAAACACTACTACTTCCAGAAGTAAAACCACTACTACTACTACTACTACTACAAGAACAACCACCACCACGACTACTACTACAAGAACAACCACTACTACTACTACAAGAACAACCACTGCTACTACAACAAGAACAACCACTACAACTAGTACAAGTATTACAAGAAAAACCACTACTACTACTACAAGAAGAACCACTACTACTACTACAAGAACAACCACTACAACTACCACTACTACCAATACAAGAACAACCGCTACTACTGCTAGTATTACAAGAACAACCAGTACTACTACTACAAGAACAACCACTACTACTACTACTACTACTAGAAGAACAACAACTACTACTACTACTACTACTACAAGAAACCACTACTACTTCTTCTACTACTACAAGAACAACCACTACTACTACTACAAGAACAACCACTACTTCTCCTACTACTACTACATCTACAAGAACAACCACTACTACTACTACTAAAACTACTGCAAGAACAACCACTACTACTACTACAAGAACAACCACTACTACTAATAGTACTAATAGTACTACTACTACAAGAACAACCACTACTACTTCTACAAGTACAACCACAAATACTACTACAAGAATAACCCCTACTACTACTAGAAGAACAACCGCTGCTTCTCCTATTACTACTACTACTACAAGAACAACCACTACTACTACTACTACTACTACTACAAGTACAACAATTACTACTACTACAAGAACAACCACTACTACTTCTGCAAGAACAACAACTACAACTACCACTACTACAACTACAAGAACAACCACTACTACTACAACAACAACCACCACTACTACTACTGCTACTACAAGAACAACCGCTACTACTACTACTACTACTACAAGAACAACCACTACTACTACTACTACAAGAACAACCACTACTTCTCCTACTACTACTACTACTACTACAAGAACAACCACTACTACTACTAGTACTACAAGAACAACCACTACTACTACTACTACTACTACAAGAACAACCACTACTACTACAAGAACAACCACTACTACTATAACTATTACTACTACTACTGCTGCTGCTACAAGAACAACCACTACTACTTCTAAAAGTACAACCACAACTACTACTACAAGAACAACCCCTTCTACTGCTACAAGAACAACCACTGCTTCTCCTACTACTACTTCTACTACAAGAACAACCACTACTACTAGTAGTATTACAAGAAAAACCACTACTACTACTTCAAGAACAACTACTACTAATACTATTTCAAGTACAACCACTACTACTACCAGAACAACCACTACTACTACTACAAGAGAAACCACTACTACTACTACTACAAGAACAACCACTACTACTACTACTAGCATTACAACAACAACCAGGACTACCACTACAAGAACAAACACTACTACTTCCAGAAGTAAAAACACTACTACTACTACTACTACAACAACCACCACCACCACGACTACTACTACAAGAACAACCACTACTACTACTAATAATACTACAAGTACAACCACTACTACTACTAAAAGAACAACCCCTACTACTACTACAAGAACAACCACTGCTTCTCCTACTACTATTACAAGAACAACCACTGCAACTACTACTACTGCTACTACAAGAACAACCGCTACTACTGCCAGAATTACAAGAACAACCAGTACTACTACTACAAGAACAACCACTACTACTACTACTACTAGAACAACAACTACTACTTCAAGAAACCACTATTACTTCTGCTACTACTACAAGAACAACCACTACTACTACTACAAGAACAACCACTACTTCTCCTACTACTACTGCTACTTCTACAAGAACAACCACTACTACTACTACTAAAACTACTGCAAGAACAACCACCACTACTACTACAAGAACAACCACTACTACTTCTACAAGTACAACCACAACTACTACTACAAGAATAACCTCTACTACTACTAGAAGAACAACCGCTGCTTCTCCTATTACTACTACTACTACAAGAACAACCACTACTACTACTACTACAAGTACAACAATTACTACTACTACTACAAGAACAACCACTACTACTTCTGCAAGAACAACAAGTACAACTACCACTACTACAACTACAAGAACAACCACTACTACTTCAACAACAACCACCACTACTACTACTACTACTACAAGAACAACCACTACTACTAATAGTACTACAAGAACAACCACTACTACTACTACTACTACTTCTACTACAAGAACAACCACTACTACTATTACTATTACTACTACTACTACTACTACTGCTACTACAAGAACAACCGCTACTACTGCTACTACTACTACTACTACTACAAGAACAACCACTACTACTACTACAAGAACAACCACTACTTCTCCTACTACTACTACTACTACTACTACAAGAACAACCACTACTACTTCTAAAAGTACAACCACAACTACTACTACAAGAACAACCCCTACTACTGCTACAAGAACAACAACTGCTTCTCCTACTACTACTTCTACTACAAGAACAACCACTACTACTAGTAGTATTAAAAGAAAAAACACTACTACTACTACAAGAACAACTACTACTAATACTATTACAAGTACAACCACTACTACTACCAGAACAACCACTACTACTACTACTAGCATTACAACAACAACCAGGACTACCACTACAAGAACAAACACTAGTACTTCCAGAAGTAAAACCACTACTACTACTACTACTACTACTACTACAAGAACAACCACCACCACGACTACTACTACAAGAACAACCACTACTACTACTAATAATACTACAAGTACAACCACTACTACTACTAAAAGAACAACCCCTACTACTACTACAAGAACAACCACTGCTTCTCCTACTACTAATATTACAAGAACAACCACTACATCTACTACTACTGCTACTACAAGAACAAACACTACTACTACTGCTACAAGAACAACCACTACTACTACTACAACTACTACAAGTAGAACCACTACTACTACTACAAGAACAACCACTACAACTAGTACAAGTATTACAAGAAAAACCACTACTACTACTACAAGAACAACAACTACTACTACTACAAGAACAACCACTAGAACTACCACTACTACCAATACAAGAACAACCGCTACTACTGCTAGTATTACAAGAACAACCAGTGCTACTACTACAAGAACAACCACTACTACTACTACTAGAAGAACAACTACTACTACTACTACAAGAAACCACTACTACTTCTTCTACTACTACAAGAACAACCACTACTACTACTACAAGAACAACCACTACTTCTCCTACTACTACTACTACTACAAGAACAACCACAACTACTAATAGTACTAATAGTACTACTAATACAAGAACAACCACTACTACTACTAGTACTACAAAAACAGCTACTACTACTGCTGCTACTACTACTACTACTACTACAAGAACAACCACTACTACTACAAGAACAACCACTACTACTATTATTCTTACTACTACTACTACTACAAGAACAACCACTACTACTTCTACAAGTACAACCACAAATACTACTACAAGAATAACCCCTACTACTACTAGAAGAACAACCGCTGCTTCTCCTATTACTACTACTACTACGAGAACAACCACTACTACTACTACTACTACTACTACTACTACTACTACTACAAGTACAACAATTACTACTACTACAAGAACAACCACTACTACTGCTACAAGAACAACAACTACAACTACCACTACTAAAACTACAAGAACAACCACTACTACTACAACAACAACCACCACTACTACTACTGCTACTACAAGAACAACCGCTACTACTGCTACTACTACTACTACTACTAAAAGAACAACCACTAGTACTACTACAAAAACAACCTCTACTTCTCCTACTACTACTACTACTACTACAAGAACAACCACTACTACTTCTAAAAGTACAACCACAACTACTACTACAAGAACAACCCCTACTACTGCTACAAGAACAATCACTGCTTCTCCTACTACTAATATTACAAGAACAACCACTACATCTACTACTACCGCTACTACAAGAACAAACACTACTACTACTACTACAAGAACAACCACTACTACTACTACTACTACTACAAGTAGAACCACTACTACTACTACAAGAACAACCACTACTAATACTACAAGAACAGCCACTACAACTACTACAAGTATTACAAGAAAAACCACTACTACTACTACAAGAACAACCACTACTACTACTACAAGAACAACCACTGCTACTACAACAAGAACAACCACTACAACTAGTACAAGTATTACAAGAAAAACCACTACTACTACTACAAGAAGAACCACTACTACCACTACAAGAACAACCACTACAACTACCACTACTACCAATACAAGAACAACCGCTACTACTGCTAGTATTACAAGAACAACCAGTACTACTACTACAAGAACAACCACTACTACTACTACTACTAGAAGAACAACAACAACTACTACTACTACTACTACTACAAGAAACCACTACTACTTCTTCTACTACTACAAGAACAACCACTACTACTACTACAAGAACAACCACTACTTCTCCTACTACTACTACTTCTACAAGAACAACCACTACTACGACTACTAAAACTACTGCAAGAACAACCACTACTACTACTACAAGAACAACCAATACTACTAATAGTACTAATAGTACTACTACTACAAGAACAACCACTACTACTTCTAAAAGTACAACCACAACTACTACTACAAGAACAACCCCTACTACTGCTACAAGAACAACCACTGCTTCTCCTACTACTACTTCTACTACAAGAACAACCACTACTACTAGTAGTATTACAAGAAAAACCACTACTACTACTACAAGAACAACTACTACTAATACTATTACAAGTACAAGCACTACTACTACCAGAACAACCACTACTACTACTACAAGAGAAACCACTACTACTACTACTACAAGAACAACCACTACTACTACTACTAGCATTACAACAACAACCAGGACTACCACTACAAGAACAAACACTACTACTTCCAGAAGTAAAACCACTACTACTACTACTACTACTACAAGAACAACCACCACCACGACTACTACTACAAGAACAACCACTACTACTACTAATAATACTACAAGTACAACCACTACTACTACTTAAAGAACAACCCCTACTACTACTACAAGAACAACCACTGCTTCTCCTACTACTAATATTACAAGAACAACCACTACATCTACTACTACCGCTACTACAAGAACAAACACTACTACTACTACTACAAGAACAACCACTACTACTACTACTACTACTACAAGTAGAACCACTACTACTACTACAAGAACAACCTCTACTAATACTACAAGAACAGCCACTACAACTACTACAAGTATTACAAGAAAAACCACTACTACTACTACAAGAACAACCACTACTACTACTACAAGAACAACCACTGCTACTACAACAAGAACAACCACTACAACTAGTACAAGTATTACAAGAAAAACCACTACTACTACTACAAGAAGAACCACTACTACTACTACAAGAACAACCACTACAACTACCACTACTACCAATACAAGAACAACCGCTACTACTGCTAGTATTACAAGAACAACCAGTACTACTACTACAAGAACAACCACTACTACTACTACTACTACTAGAAGAACAACAACTACTACTACTACTACTACTACAAGAAACCACTACTACTTCTTCTACTACTACAAGAACAACCACTACTACTACTACAAGAACAACCACTACTTCTCCTACTACTACTACATCTACAAGAACAACCACTACTACTACTACTAAAACTACTGCAAGAACAACCACTACTACTACTACAAGAACAAACACTACTACTAATAGTACTAATAGTACTACTACTACAAGAACAACCACTACTACTTCTACAAGTACAACCACAAATACTACTACAAGAATAACCCCTACTACTACTAGAAGAACAACCGCTGCTTCTCCTATTACTACTACTACTACAAGAACAACCACTACTACTACTACTACTACTACTACAAGTACAACAATTACTACTACTACAAGAACAACCACTACTACTTCTGCAAGAACAACAACTACAACTACCACTACTACAACTACAAGAACAACCACTACTACTACAACAACAACCACCACTACTACTACTGCTACTACAAGAACAACCGCTACTACTACTACTACTACTACAAGAACAACCACTACTACTACTACTACAAGAACAACCACTACTTCTCCTACTACTACTACTACTACTACAAGAACAACCACTACTACTACTAGTACTACAAGAACAACCACTACTACTACTACTACTACTACAAGAACAACCACTACTACTACAAGAACAACCACTACTACTATAACTATTACTACTACTACTACTGCTGCTACAAGAACAACCACTACTACTTCTAAAAGTACAACCACAACTACTACTACAAGAACAACCCCTTCTACTGCTACAAGAACAACCACTGCTTCTCCTACTACTACTTCTACTACAAGAACAACCACTACTACTAGTAGTATTACAAGAAAAACCACTACTACTACTACAAGAACAACTACTACTAATACTATTTCAAGTACAACCACTACTACTACCAGAACAACCACTACTACTACTACAAGAGAAACCACTACTACTACTACTACAAGAACAACCACTACTACTACTACTAGCATTACAACAACAACCAGGACTACCACTACAAGAACAAACACTACTACTTCCAGAAGTAAAAACACTACTACTACTACTACTACAACAACCACCACCACCACGACTACTACTACAAGAACAACCACTACTACTACTAATAATACTACAAGTACAACCACTACTACTACTAAAAGAACAACCCCTACTACTACTACAAGAACAACCACTGCTTCTCCTACTACTATTACAAGAACAACCACTGCAACTACTACTACTGCTACTACAAGAACAACCGCTACTACTGCCAGAATTACAAGAACAACCAGTACTACTACTACAAGAACAACCACTACTACTACTACTACTAGAACAATAACTACTACTTCAAGAAACCACTATTACTTCTGCTACTACTACAAGAACAACCACTACTACTACTACAAGAACAACCACTACTTCTCCTACTACTACTGCTACTTCTACAAGAACAACCACTACTACTACTACTACTAAAACTACTGCAAGAACAACCACCACTACTACTACAAGAACAACCACTACTACTTCTACAAGTACAACCACAACTACTACTACAAGAATAACCTCTACTACTACTAGAAGAACAACCGCTGCTTCTCCTATTACTACTACTACTACAAGAACAACCACTACTACTACTACTACTACAAGTACAACAATTACTACTACTACTACAAGAACAACCACTACTACTTCTGCAAGAACAACAAGTACAACTACCACTACTACAACTACAAGAACAACCACTACTACTTCAACAACAACCACCACTACTACTACTACTACTACAAGAACAACCACTACTACTAATAGTACTACAAGAACAACCACTACTACTACTACTACTACTTCTACTACAAGAACAACCACTACTAGTATTACTATTACTACTACTACTACTACTACTGCTACTACAAGAACAACCGCTACTACTGCTACTACTACTACTACTACTACAAGAACAAACACTACTACTACTACAAGAACAACCACTACTTCTCCTACTACTACTACTACTACTACTACAAGAACAACCACTACTACTTCTAAAAGTACAACCACAACTACTACTACAAGAACAACCCCTACTACTGCTACAAGAACAACAACTGCTTCTCCTACTACTACTTCTACTACAAGAACAACCACTACTACTAGTAGTATTAAAAGAAAAAACACTACTACTACTACAAGAACAACTACTACTAATACTATTACAAGTACAACCACTACTACTACCAGAACAACCACTACTACTACTACTAGCATTACAACAACAACCAGGACTACCACTACAAGAACAAACACTACTACTTCCAGAAGTAAAACCACTACTACTACTACTACTACTACTACTACAAGAACAACCACCACCACGACTACTACTACAAGAACAACCACTACTACTACTAATAATACTACAAGTACAACCACTACTACTACTAAAAGAACAACCCCTACTACTACTACAAGAACAACCACTGCTTCTCCTACTACTAATATTACAAGAACAACCACTACATCTACTACTACTGCTACTACAAGAACAAACACTACTACTACTGCTACAAGAACAACCACTACTACTACTACAACTACTACAAGTAGAACCACTACTACTACTACAAGAACAACCACTACAACTAGTACAAGTATTACAAGAAAAACCACTACTACTACTACAAGAACAACAACTACTACTACTACAAGAACAACCACTAGAACTACCACTACTACCAATACAAGAACAACCGCTACTACTGCTAGTATTACAAGAACAACCAGTGCTACTACTACAAGAACAACCACTACTACTACTACTAGAAGAACAACTACTACTACTACTACAAGAAACCACTACTACTTCTTCTACTACTACAAGAACAACCACTACTACTACTACAAGAACAACCACTACTTCTCCTACTACTACTACTACTACAAGAACAACCACAACTACTAATAGTACTAATAGTACTACTAATACAAGAACAACCACTACTACTACTAGTACTACAAAAACAGCTACTACTACTGCTGCTACTACTACTACTACTACTACAAGAACAACCACTACTACTACAAGAACAACCACTACTACTATTATTCTTACTACTACTACTACTACAAGAACAACCACTACTACTTCTACAAGTACAACCACAAATACTACTACAAGAATAACCCCTACTACTACTAGAAGAACAACCGCTGCTTCTCCTATTACTACTACTACTACGAGAACAACCACTACTACTACTACTACTACTACTACTACTACTACTACAAGTACAACAATTACTACTACTACAAGAACAACCACTACTACTGCTACAAGAACAACAACTACAACTACCACTACTAAAACTACAAGAACAACCACTACTACTACAACAACAACCACCACTACTACTACTGCTACTACAAGAACAACCGCTACTACTGCTACTACTACTACTACTACTAAAAGAACAACCACTAGTACTACTACAAAAACAACCTCTACTTCTCCTACTACTACTACTACTACTACAAGAACAACCACTACTACTTCTAAAAGTACAACCACAACTACTACTACAAGAACAACCCCTACTACTGCTACAAGAACAATCACTGCTTCTCCTACTACTAATATTACAAGAACAACCACTACATCTACTACTACCGCTACTACAAGAACAAACACTACTACTACTACTACAAGAACAACCACTACTACTACTACTACTACTACAAGTAGAACCACTACTACTACTACAAGAACAACCACTACTAATACTACAAGAACAGCCACTACAACTACTACAAGTATTACAAGAAAAACCACTACTACTACTACAAGAACAACCACTACTACTACTACAAGAACAACCACTGCTACTACAACAAGAACAACCACTACAACTAGTACAAGTATTACAAGAAAAACCACTACTACTACTACAAGAAGAACCACTACTACCACTACAAGAACAACCACTACAACTACCACTACTACCAATACAAGAACAACCGCTACTACTGCTAGTATTACAAGAACAACCAGTACTACTACTACAAGAACAACCACTACTACTACTACTACTAGAAGAACAACAACAACTACTACTACTACTACTACTACAAGAAACCACTACTACTTCTTCTACTACTACAAGAACAACCACTACTACTACTACAAGAACAACCACTACTTCTCCTACTACTACTACTTCTACAAGAACAACCACTACTACGACTACTAAAACTACTGCAAGAACAACCACTACTACTACTACAAGAACAACCAATACTACTAATAGTACTAATAGTACTACTACTACAAGAACAACCACTACTACTTCTAAAAGTACAACCACAACTACTACTACAAGAACAACCCCTACTACTGCTACAAGAACAACCACTGCTTCTCCTACTACTACTTCTACTACAAGAACAACCACTACTACTAGTAGTATTACAAGAAAAACCACTACTACTACTACAAGAACAACTACTACTAATACTATTACAAGTACAAGCACTACTACTACCAGAACAACCACTACTACTACTACAAGAGAAACCACTACTACTACTACTACAAGAACAACCACTACTACTACTACTAGCATTACAACAACAACCAGGACTACCACTACAAGAACAAACACTACTACTTCCAGAAGTAAAACCACTACTACTACTACTACTACTACAAGAACAACCACCACCACGACTACTACTACAAGAACAACCACTACTACTACTAATAATACTACAAGTACAACCACTACTACTACTTAAAGAACAACCCCTACTACTACTACAAGAACAACCACTGCTTCTCCTACTACTAATATTACAAGAACAACCACTACATCTACTACTACCGCTACTACAAGAACAAACACTACTACTACTACTACAAGAACAACCACTACTACTACTACTACTACTACAAGTAGAACCACTACTACTACTACAAGAACAACCTCTACTAATACTACAAGAACAGCCACTACAACTACTACAAGTATTACAAGAAAAACCACTACTACTACTACAAGAACAACCACTACTACTACTACAAGAACAACCACTGCTACTACAACAAGAACAACCACTACAACTAGTACAAGTATTACAAGAAAAACCACTACTACTACTACAAGAAGAACCACTACTACTACTACAAGAACAACCACTACAACTACCACTACTACCAATACAAGAACAACCGCTACTACTGCTAGTATTACAAGAACAACCAGTACTACTACTACAAGAACAACCACTACTACTACTACTACTACTAGAAGAACAACAACTACTACTACTACTACTACTACAAGAAACCACTACTACTTCTTCTACTACTACAAGAACAACCACTACTACTACTACAAGAACAACCACTACTTCTCCTACTACTACTACATCTACAAGAACAACCACTACTACTACTACTAAAACTACTGCAAGAACAACCACTACTACTACTACAAGAACAAACACTACTACTAATAGTACTAATAGTACTACTACTACAAGAACAACCACTACTACTTCTACAAGTACAACCACAAATACTACTACAAGAATAACCCCTACTACTACTAGAAGAACAACCGCTGCTTCTCCTATTACTACTACTACTACAAGAACAACCACTACTACTACTACTACTACTACTACAAGTACAACAATTACTACTACTACAAGAACAACCACTACTACTTCTGCAAGAACAACAACTACAACTACCACTACTACAACTACAAGAACAACCACTACTACTACAACAACAACCACCACTACTACTACTGCTACTACAAGAACAACCGCTACTACTACTACTACTACTACAAGAACAACCACTACTACTACTACTACAAGAACAACCACTACTTCTCCTACTACTACTACTACTACTACAAGAACAACCACTACTACTACTAGTACTACAAGAACAACCACTACTACTACTACTACTACTACTACAAGAACAACCACTACTACTACAAGAACAACCACTACTACTATAACTATTACTACTACTACTACTGCTGCTACAAGAACAACCACTACTACTTCTAAAAGTACAACCACAACTACTACTACAAGAACAACCCCTTCTACTGCTACAAGAACAACCACTGCTTCTCCTACTACTACTTCTACTACAAGAACAACCACTACTACTAGTAGTATTACAAGAAAAACCACTACTACTACTACAAGAACAACTACTACTAATACTATTTCAAGTACAACCACTACTACTACCAGAACAACCACTACTACTACTACAAGAGAAACCACTACTACTACTACTACAAGAACAACCACTACTACTACTACTAGCATTACAACAACAACCAGGACTACCACTACAAGAACAAACACTACTACTTCCAGAAGTAAAAACACTACTACTACTACTACTACAACAACCACCACCACCACGACTACTACTACAAGAACAACCACTACTACTACTAATAATACTACAAGTACAACCACTACTACTACTAAAAGAACAACCCCTACTACTACTACAAGAACAACCACTGCTTCTCCTACTACTATTACAAGAACAACCACTGCAACTACTACTACTGCTACTACAAGAACAACCGCTACTACTGCCAGAATTACAAGAACAACCAGTACTACTACTACAAGAACAACCACTACTACTACTACTACTAGAACAACAACTACTACTTCAAGAAACCACTATTACTTCTGCTACTACTACAAGAACAACCACTACTACTACTACAAGAACAACCACTACTTCTCCTACTACTACTGCTACTTCTACAAGAACAACCACTACTACTACTACTACTAAAACTACTGCAAGAACAACCACCACTACTACTACAAGAACAACCACTACTACTTCTACAAGTACAACCACAACTACTACTACAAGAATAACCTCTACTACTACTAGAAGAACAACCGCTGCTTCTCCTATTACTACTACTACTACAAGAACAACCACTACTACTACTACTACTACAAGTACAACAATTACTACTACTACTACAAGAACAACCACTACTACTTCTGCAAGAACAACAAGTACAACTACCACTACTACAACTACAAGAACAACCACTACTACTTCAACAACAACCACCACTACTACTACTACTACTACAAGAACAACCACTACTACTAATAGTACTACAAGAACAACCACTACTACTACTACTACTACTTCTACTACAAGAACAACCACTACTAGTATTACTATTACTACTACTACTACTACTACTGCTACTACAAGAACAACCGCTACTACTGCTACTACTACTACTACTACTACAAGAACAAACACTACTACTACTACAAGAACAACCACTACTTCTCCTACTACTACTACTACTACTACTACAAGAACAACCACTACTACTTCTAAAAGTACAACCACAACTACTACTACAAGAACAACCCCTACTACTGCTACAAGAACAACAACTGCTTCTCCTACTACTACTTCTACTACAAGAACAACCACTACTACTAGTAGTATTAAAAGAAAAAACACTACTACTACTACAAGAACAACTACTACTAATACTATTACAAGTACAACCACTACTACTACCAGAACAACCACTACTACTACTACTAGCATTACAACAACAACCAGGACTACCACTACAAGAACAAACACTACTACTTCCAGAAGTAAAACCACTACTACTACTACTACTACTACAAGAACAACCACCACCACGACTACTACTACAAGAACAACCACTACTACTACTAATAATACTACAAGTACAACCACTACTACTACTAAAAGAACAACCCCTACTACTACTACAAGAACAACCACTGCTTCTCCTACTACTAATATTACAAGAACAACCACTACATCTACTACTACTGCTACTACAAGAACAAACACTACTACTACTGCTACAAGAACAACCACTACTACTACTACAACTACTACAAGTAGAACCACTACTACTACTACAAGAACAAACACTACTAATACTACAAGAACAGCCACTACAACTACTACAAGTATTACAAGAAAAACCACTACTACTACTACAAGAATAACCACTACTACTACTACAAGAACAACCACTACAACTAGTACAAGTATTACAAGAAAAACCACTACTACTACTACAAGAACAACAACTACTACTACTACAAGAACAACCACTAGAACTACCACTACTACCAATACAAGAACAACCGCTACTACTGCTAGTATTACAAGAACAACCAGTGCTACTACTACAAGAACAACCACTACTACTACTACTAGAAGAACAACTACTACTACTACTACTACAAGAAACCACTACTACTTCTTCTACTACTACAAGAACAACCACTACTACTACTACAAGAACAACCACTACTTCTCCTACTACTACTACTACTACAAGAACAACCACAACTACTAATAGTACTAATAGTACTACTAATACAAGAACAACCACTACTACTACTAGTACTACAAAAACAGCTACTACTACTGCTGCTACTACTACTACTACTACTACAAGAACAACCACTACTACTACAAGAACAACCACTACTACTATTATTCTTACTACTACTACTACTACAAGAACAACCACTACTACTTCTACAAGTACAACCACAAATACTACTACAAGAATAACCCCTACTACTACTAGAAGAACAACCGCTGCTTCTCCTATTACTACTACTACTACGAGAACAACCACTACTACTACTACTACTACTACTACTACTACAAGTACAACAATTACTACTACTACAAGAACAACCACTACTACTGCTACAAGAACAACAACTACAACTACCACTACTAAAACTACAAGAACAACCACTACTACTACAACAACAACCACCACTACTACTACTGCTACTACAAGAACAACCGCTACTACTGCTACTACTACTACTACTACTAAAAGAACAACCACTAGTACTACTACAAAAACAACCTCTACTTCTCCTACTACTACTACTACTACTACAAGAACAACCACTACTACTTCTAAAAGTACAACCACAACTACTACTACAAGAACAACCCCTACTACTGCTACAAGAACAATCACCGCTTCTCCTACTACTAATATTACAAGAACAACCACTACATCTACTACTACCGCTACTACAAGAACAAACACTACTACTACTACTACAAGAACAACCACTACTACTACTACTACTACTACAAGTAGAACCACTACTACTACTACAAGAACAACCACTACTAATACTACAAGAACAGCCACTACAACTACTACAAGTATTACAAGAAAAACCACTACTACTACTACAAGAACAACCACTACTACTACTACAAGAACAACCACTGCTACTACAACAAGAACAACCACTACAACTAGTACAAGTATTACAAGAAAAACCACTACTACTACTACAAGAAGAACCACTACTACCACTACAAGAACAACCACTACAACTACCACTACTACCAATACAAGAACAACCGCTACTACTGCTAGTATTACAAGAACAACCAGTACTACTACTACAAGAACAACCACTACTACTACTACTACTAGAAGAACAACAACAACTACTACTACTACTACTACTACTACAAGAAACCACTACTACTTCTTCTACTACTACAAGAACAACCACTACTACTACTACAAGAACAACCACTACTTCTCCTACTACTACTACTTCTACAAGAACAACCACTACTACGACTACTAAAACTACTGCAAGAACAACCACTACTACTACTACAAGAACAACCAATACTACTAATAGTACTAATAGTACTACTACTACAAGAACAACCACTACTACTTCTAAAAGTACAACCACAACTACTACT
The DNA here is from genome assembly GCF_030867095.1 of Alligator mississippiensis. Classification (NCBI taxonomy): domain Eukaryota; kingdom Metazoa; phylum Chordata; order Crocodylia; family Alligatoridae; genus Alligator; species Alligator mississippiensis. The sequence goes on from NC_081832.1 coordinate 30,882,924, forward strand.
ACAAGAACAACCCCTACTACTGCTACAAGAACAACCACTGCTTCTCCTACTACTACTTCTACTACAAGAACAACCACTACTACTAGTAGTATTACAAGAAAAACCACTACTACTACTACAAGAACAACTACTACTAATACTATTACAAGTACAAGCACTACTACTACCAGAACAACCACTACTACTACTACAAGAGAAACCACTACTACTACTACTACAAGAACAACCACTACTACTACTACTAGCATTACAACAACAACCAGGACTACCACTACAAGAACAAACACTACTACTTCCAGAAGTAAAACCACTACTACTACTACTACTACTACAAGAACAACCACCACCACGACTACTACTACAAGAACAACCACTACTACTACTAATAATACTACAAGTACAACCACTACTACTACTTAAAGAACAACCCCTACTACTACTACAAGAACAACCACTGCTTCTCCTACTACTAATATTACAAGAACAACCACTACATCTACTACTACCGCTACTACAAGAACAAACACTACTACTACTACTACAAGAACAACCACTACTACTACTACTACTACTACAAGTAGAACCACTACTACTACTACAAGAACAACCTCTACTAATACTACAAGAACAGCCACTACAACTACTACAAGTATTACAAGAAAAACCACTACTACTACTACAAGAACAACCACTACTACTACTACAAGAACAACCACTGCTACTACAACAAGAACAACCACTACAACTAGTACAAGTATTACAAGAAAAACCACTACTACTACTACAAGAAGAACCACTACTACTACTACAAGAACAACCACTACAACTACCACTACTACCAATACAAGAACAACCGCTACTACTGCTAGTATTACAAGAACAACCAGTACTACTACTACAAGAACAACCACTACTACTACTACTACTACTAGAAGAACAACAACTACTACTACTACTACTACTACAAGAAACCACTACTACTTCTTCTACTACTACAAGAACAACCACTACTACTACTACAAGAACAACCACTACTTCTCCTACTACTACTACATCTACAAGAACAACCACTACTACTACTACTAAAACTACTGCAAGAACAACCACTACTACTACTACAAGAACAAACACTACTACTAATAGTACTAATAGTACTACTACTACAAGAACAACCACTACTACTTCTACAAGTACAACCACAAATACTACTACAAGAATAACCCCTACTACTACTAGAAGAACAACCGCTGCTTCTCCTATTACTACTACTACTACAAGAACAACCACTACTACTACTACTACTACTACTACTACAAGTACAACAATTACTACTACTACAAGAACAACCACTACTACTTCTGCAAGAACAACAACTACAACTACCACTACTACAACTACAAGAACAACCACTACTACTACAACAACAACCACCACTACTACTACTGCTACTACAAGAACAACCGCTACTACTACTACTACTACTACAAGAACAACCACTACTACTACTACTACAAGAACAACCACTACTTCTCCTACTACTACTACTACTACTACAAGAACAACCACTACTACTACTAGTACTACAAGAACAACCACTACTACTACTACTACTACTACTACAAGAACAACCACTACTACTACAAGAACAACCACTACTACTATAACTATTACTACTACTACTACTGCTGCTACAAGAACAACCACTACTACTTCTAAAAGTACAACCACAACTACTACTACAAGAACAACCCCTTCTACTGCTACAAGAACAACCACTGCTTCTCCTACTACTACTTCTACTACAAGAACAACCACTACTACTAGTAGTATTACAAGAAAAACCACTACTACTACTACAAGAACAACTACTACTAATACTATTTCAAGTACAACCACTACTACTACCAGAACAACCACTACTACTACTACAAGAGAAACCACTACTACTACTACTACAAGAACAACCACTACTACTACTACTAGCATTACAACAACAACCAGGACTACCACTACAAGAACAAACACTACTACTTCCAGAAGTAAAAACACTACTACTACTACTACTACAACAACCACCACCACCACGACTACTACTACAAGAACAACCACTACTACTACTAATAATACTACAAGTACAACCACTACTACTACTAAAAGAACAACCCCTACTACTACTACAAGAACAACCACTGCTTCTCCTACTACTATTACAAGAACAACCACTGCAACTACTACTACTGCTACTACAAGAACAACCGCTACTACTGCCAGAATTACAAGAACAACCAGTACTACTACTACAAGAACAACCACTACTACTACTACTACTAGAACAACAACTACTACTTCAAGAAACCACTATTACTTCTGCTACTACTACAAGAACAACCACTACTACTACTACAAGAACAACCACTACTTCTCCTACTACTACTGCTACTTCTACAAGAACAACCACTACTACTACTACTACTAAAACTACTGCAAGAACAACCACCACTACTACTACAAGAACAACCACTACTACTTCTACAAGTACAACCACAACTACTACTACAAGAATAACCTCTACTACTACTAGAAGAACAACCGCTGCTTCTCCTATTACTACTACTACTACAAGAACAACCACTACTACTACTACTACTACAAGTACAACAATTACTACTACTACTACAAGAACAACCACTACTACTTCTGCAAGAACAACAAGTACAACTACCACTACTACAACTACAAGAACAACCACTACTACTTCAACAACAACCACCACTACTACTACTACTACTACAAGAACAACCACTACTACTAATAGTACTACAAGAACAACCACTACTACTACTACTACTACTTCTACTACAAGAACAACCACTACTAGTATTACTATTACTACTACTACTACTACTACTGCTACTACAAGAACAACCGCTACTACTGCTACTACTACTACTACTACTACAAGAACAACCACTACTACTACTACAAGAACAACCACTACTTCTCCTACTACTACTACTACTACTACTACAAGAACAACCACTACTACTTCTAAAAGTACAACCACAACTACTACTACAAGAACAACCCCTACTACTGCTACAAGAACAACAACTGCTTCTCCTACTACTACTTCTACTACAAGAACAACCACTACTACTAGTAGTATTAAAAGAAAAAACACTACTACTACTACAAGAACAACTACTACTAATACTATTACAAGTACAACCACTACTACTACCAGAACAACCACTACTACTACTACTAGCATTACAACAACAACCAGGACTACCACTACAAGAACAAACACTACTACTTCCAGAAGTAAAACCACTACTACTACTACTACTACTACAAGAACAACCACCACCACGACTACTACTACAAGAACAACCACTACTACTACTAATAATACTACAAGTACAACCACTACTACTACTAAAAGAACAACCCCTACTACTACTACAAGAACAACCACTGCTTCTCCTACTACTAATATTACAAGAACAACCACTACATCTACTACTACTGCTACTACAAGAACAAACACTACTACTACTGCTACAAGAACAACCACTACTACTACTACAACTACTACAAGTAGAACCACTACTACTACTACAAGAACAAACACTACTAATACTACAAGAACAGCCACTACAACTACTACAAGTATTACAAGAAAAACCACTACTACTACTACAAGAATAACCACTACTACTACTACAAGAACAACCACTACAACTAGTACAAGTATTACAAGAAAAACCACTACTACTACTACAAGAACAACAACTACTACTACTACAAGAACAACCACTAGAACTACCACTACTACCAATACAAGAACAACCGCTACTACTGCTAGTATTACAAGAACAACCAGTGCTACTACTACAAGAACAACCACTACTACTACTACTAGAAGAACAACTACTACTACTACTACTACAAGAAACCACTACTACTTCTTCTACTACTACAAGAACAACCACTACTACTACTACAAGAACAACCACTACTTCTCCTACTACTACTACTACTAAAAGAACAACCACAACTACTAATAGTACTAATAGTACTACTAATACAAGAACAACCACTACTACTACTAGTACTACAAAAACAGCTACTACTACTGCTGCTACTACTACTACTACTACTACAAGAACAACCACTACTACTACAAGAACAACCACTACTACTATTATTCTTACTACTACTACTACTACAAGAACAACCACTACTACTTCTACAAGTACAACCACAAATACTACTACAAGAATAACCCCTACTACTACTAGAAGAACAACCGCTGCTTCTCCTATTACTACTACTACTACGAGAACAACCACTACTACTACTACTACTACTACTACTACTACAAGTACAACAATTACTACTACTACAAGAACAACCACTACTACTGCTACAAGAACAACAACTACAACTACCACTACTAAAACTACAAGAACAACCACTACTACTACAACAACAACCACCACTACTACTACTGCTACTACAAGAACAACCGCTACTACTGCTACTACTACTACTACTACTAAAAGAACAACCACTAGTACTACTACAAAAACAACCTCTACTTCTCCTACTACTACTACTACTACTACAAGAACAACCACTACTACTTCTAAAAGTACAACCACAACTACTACTACAAGAACAACCCCTACTACTGCTACAAGAACAACCACTGCTTCTCCTACTACTACTTCTACTACAAGAACAACCACTACTACTAGTAGTATTACAAGAAAAACCACTACTACTACTACAAGAACAACTACTACTAATACTATTACAAGTACAAGCACTACTACTACCAGAACAACCACTACTACTACTACAAGAGAAACCACTACTACTACTACTACAAGAACAACCACTACTACTACTACTAGCATTACAACAACAACCAGGACTACCACTACAAGAACAAACACTACTACTTCCAGAAGTAAAACCACTACTACTACTACTACTACTACAAGAACAACCACCACCACGACTACTACTACAAGAACAACCACTACTACTACTAATAATACTACAAGTACAACCACTACTACTACTTAAAGAACAACCCCTACTACTACTACAAGAACAACCACTGCTTCTCCTACTACTAATATTACAAGAACAACCACTACATCTACTACTACCGCTACTACAAGAACAAACACTACTACTACTACTACAAGAACAACCACTACTACTACTACTACTACTACAAGTAGAACCACTACTACTACTACAAGAACAACCTCTACTAATACTACAAGAACAGCCACTACAACTACTACAATTATTACAAGAAAAACCACTACTACTACTACAAGAACAACCACTACTACTACTACAAGAACAACCACTGCTACTACAACAAGAACAACCACTACAACTAGTACAAGTATTACAAGAAAAACCACTACTACTACTACAAGAACAACCACTACTACTACTACAAGAACAACCACTACAACTACCACTACTACCAATACAAGAACAACCGCTACTACTGCTAGTATTACAAGAACAACCAGTACTACTACTACAAGAACAACCACTACTACTACTACTACTACTAGAAGAACAACAACTACTACTACTACTACTACTACAAGAAACCACTACTACTTCTTCTACTACTACAAGAACAACCACTACTACTACTACAAGAACAACCACTACTTCTCCTACTACTACTACATCTACAAGAACAACCACTACTACTACTACTAAAACTACTGCAAGAACAACCACTACTACTACTACAAGAACAAACACTACTACTAATAGTACTAATAGTACTACTACTACAAGAACAACCACTACTACTTCTACAAGTACAACCACAAATACTACTACAAGAATAACCCCTACTACTACTAGAAGAACAACCGCTGCTTCTCCTATTACTACTACTACTACAAGAACAACCACTACTACTACTACTACTACTACTACTACAAGTACAACAATTACTACTACTACAAGAACAACCACTACTACTTCTGCAAGAACAACAACTACAACTACCACTACTACAACTACAAGAACAACCACTACTACTACAACAACAACCACCACTACTACTACTGCTACTACAAGAACAACCGCTACTACTACTACTACTACTACAAGAACAACCACTACTACTACTACTACAAGAACAACCACTACTTCTCCTACTACTACTACTACTACTACAAGAACAACCACTACTACTACTAGTACTACAAGAACAACCACTACTACTACTACTACTACTACTACAAGAACAACCACTACTACTACAAGAACAACCACTACTACTATAACTATTACTACTACTACTACTGCTGCTACAAGAACAACCACTACTACTTCTAAAAGTACAACCACAACTACTACTACAAGAACAACCCCTTCTACTGCTACAAGAACAACCACTGCTTCTCCTACTACTACTTCTACTACAAGAACAACCACTACTACTAGTAGTATTACAAGAAAAACCACTACTACTACTACAAGAACAACTACTACTAATACTATTTCAAGTACAACCACTACTACTACCAGAACAACCACTACTACTACTACAAGAGAAACCACTACTACTACTACTACAAGAACAACCACTACTACTACTACTAGCATTACAACAACAACCAGGACTACCACTACAAGAACAAACACTACTACTTCCAGAAGTAAAAACACTACTACTACTACTACTACAACAACCACCACCACCACGACTACTACTACAAGAACAACCACTACTACTACTAATAATACTACAAGTACAACCACTACTACTACTAAAAGAACAACCCCTACTACTACTACAAGAACAACCACTGCTTCTCCTACTACTATTACAAGAACAACCACTGCAACTACTACTACTGCTACTACAAGAACAACCGCTACTACTGCCAGAATTACAAGAACAACCAGTACTACTACTACAAGAACAACCACTACTACTACTACTACTAGAACAACAACTACTACTTCAAGAAACCACTATTACTTCTGCTACTACTACAAGAACAACCACTACTACTACTACAAGAACAACCACTACTTCTCCTACTACTACTGCTACTTCTACAAGAACAACCACTACTACTACTACTACTAAAACTACTGCAAGAACAACCACCACTACTACTACAAGAACAACCACTACTACTTCTACAAGTACAACCACAACTACTACTACAAGAATAACCTCTACTACTACTAGAAGAACAACCGCTGCTTCTCCTATTACTACTACTACTACAAGAACAACCACTACTACTACTACTACTACAAGTACAACAATTACTACTACTACTACAAGAACAACCACTACTACTTCTGCAAGAACAACAAGTACAACTACCACTACTACAACTACAAGAACAACCACTACTACTTCAACAACAACCACCACTACTACTACTACTACTACAAGAACAACCACTACTACTAATAGTACTACAAGAACAACCACTACTACTACTACTACTACTTCTACTACAAGAACAACCACTACTAGTATTACTATTACTACTACTACTACTACTACTGCTACTACAAGAACAACCGCTACTACTGCTACTACTACTACTACTACTACAAGAACAACCACTACTACTACTACAAGAACAACCACTACTTCTCCTACTACTACTACTACTACTACTACAAGAACAACCACTACTACTTCTAAAAGTACAACCACAACTACTACTACAAGAACAACCCCTACTACTGCTACAAGAACAACAACTGCTTCTCCTACTACTACTTCTACTACAAGAACAACCACTACTACTAGTAGTATTAAAAGAAAAAACACTACTACTACTACAAGAACAACTACTACTAATACTATTACAAGTACAACCACTACTACTACCAGAACAACCACTACTACTACTACTAGCATTACAACAACAACCAGGACTACCACTACAAGAACAAACACTACTACTTCCAGAAGTAAAACCACTACTACTACTACTACTACTACAAGAACAACCACCACCACGACTACTACTACAAGAACAACCACTACTACTACTAATAATACTACAAGTACAACCACTACTACTACTAAAAGAACAACCCCTACTACTACTACAAGAACAACCACTGCTTCTCCTACTACTAATATTACAAGAACAACCACTACATCTACTACTACTGCTACTACAAGAACAAACACTACTACTACTGCTACAAGAACAACCACTACTACTACTACAACTACTACAAGTAGAACCACTACTACTACTACAAGAACAAACACTACTAATACTACAAGAACAGCCACTACAACTACTACAAGTATTACAAGAAAAACCACTACTACTACTACAAGAATAACCACTACTACTACTACAAGAACAACCACTACAACTAGTACAAGTATTACAAGAAAAACCACTACTACTACTACAAGAACAACAACTACTACTACTACAAGAACAACCACTAGAACTACCACTACTACCAATACAAGAACAACCGCTACTACTGCTAGTATTACAAGAACAACCAGTGCTACTACTACAAGAACAACCACTACTACTACTACTAGAAGAACAACTACTACTACTACTACTACAAGAAACCACTACTACTTCTTCTACTACTACAAGAACAACCACTACTACTACTACAAGAACAACCACTACTTCTCCTACTACTACTACTACTACAAGAACAACCACAACTACTAATAGTACTAATAGTACTACTAATACAAGAACAACCACTACTACTACTAGTACTACAAAAACAGCTACTACTACTGCTGCTACTACTACTACTACTACTACAAGAACAACCACTACTACTACAAGAACAACCACTACTACTATTATTCTTACTACTACTACTACTACAAGAACAACCACTACTACTTCTACAAGTACAACCACAAATACTACTACAAGAATAACCCCTACTACTACTAGAAGAACAACCGCTGCTTCTCCTATTACTACTACTACTACGAGAACAACCACTACTACTACTACTACTACTACTACTACTACAAGTACAACAATTACTACTACTACAAGAACAACCACTACTACTGCTACAAGAACAACAACTACAACTACCACTACTAAAACTACAAGAACAACCACTACTACTACAACAACAACCACCACTACTACTACTGCTACTACAAGAACAACCGCTACTACTGCTACTACTACTACTACTACTAAAAGAACAACCACTAGTACTACTACAAAAACAACCTCTACTTCTCCTACTACTACTACTACTACTACAAGAACAACCACTACTACTTCTAAAAGTACAACCACAACTACTACTACAAGAACAACCCCTACTACTGCTACAAGAACAACCACTGCTTCTCCTACTACTACTTCTACTACAAGAACAACCACTACTACTAGTAGTATTACAAGAAAAACCACTACTACTACTACAAGAACAACTACTACTAATACTATTACAAGTACAAGCACTACTACTACCAGAACAACCACTACTACTACTACAAGAGAAACCACTACTACTACTACTACAAGAACAACCACTACTACTACTACTAGCATTACAACAACAACCAGGACTACCACTACAAGAACAAACACTACTACTTCCAGAAGTAAAACCACTACTACTACTACTACTACTACAAGAACAACCACCACCACGACTACTACTACAAGAACAACCACTACTACTACTAATAATACTACAAGTACAACCACTACTACTACTTAAAGAACAACCCCTACTACTACTACAAGAACAACCACTGCTTCTCCTACTACTAATATTACAAGAACAACCACTACATCTACTACTACCGCTACTACAAGAACAAACACTACTACTACTACTACAAGAACAACCACTACTACTACTACTACTACTACAAGTAGAACCACTACTACTACTACAAGAACAACCTCTACTAATACTACAAGAACAGCCACTACAACTACTACAAGTATTACAAGAAAAACCACTACTACTACTACAAGAACAACCACTACTACTACTACAAGAACAACCACTGCTACTACAACAAGAACAACCACTACAACTAGTACAAGTATTACAAGAAAAACCACTACTACTACTACAAGAAGAACCACTACTACTACTACAAGAACAACCACTACAACTACCACTACTACCAATACAAGAACAACCGCTACTACTGCTAGTATTACAAGAAAAACCAGTACTACTACTACAAGAACAACCACTACTACTACTACTACTACTAGAAGAACAACAACTACTACTACTACTACTACTACAAGAAACCACTACTACTTCTTCTACTACTACAAGAACAACCACTACTACTACTACAAGAACAACCACTACTTCTCCTACTACTACTACATCTACAAGAACAACCACTACTACTACTACTAAAACTACTGCAAGAACAACCACTACTACTACTACAAGAACAACCACTACTACTAATAGTACTAATAGTACTACTACTACAAGAACAACCACTACTACTTCTACAAGTACAACCACAAATACTACTACAAGAATAACCCCTACTACTACTAGAAGAACAACCGCTGCTTCTCCTATTACTACTACTACTACAAGAACAACCACTACTACTACTACTACTACTACTACAAGTACAACAATTACTACTACTACAAGAACAACCACTACTACTTCTGCAAGAACAACAACTACAACTACCACTACTACAACTACAAGAACAACCACTACTAATACAACAACAACCACCACTACTACTACTGCTACTACAAGAACAACCGCTACTACTACTACTACTACTACAAGAACAACCACTACTACTACTACTACAAGAACAACCACTACTTCTCCTACTACTACTACTACTACAAGAACAACCACTACTACTACTAGTACTACAAGAACAACCACTACTACTACTACTACTACTACTACAAGAACAACCACTACTACTACAAGAACAACCACTACTACTATAACTATTACTACTACTACTACTGCTGCTACAAGAACAACCACTACTACTTCTAAAAGTACAACCACAACTACTACTACAAGAACAACCCCTTCTACTGCTACAAGAACAACCACTGCTTCTCCTACTACTACTTCTACTACAAGAACAACCACTACTACTAGTAGTATTACAAGAAAAACCACTACTACTACTACAAGAACAACTACTACTAATACTATTTCAAGTACAACCACTACTACTACCAGAACAACCACTACTACTACTACAAGAGAAACCACTACTACTACTACTACTACAAGAACAACCACTACTACTACTACTAGCATTACAACAACAACCAGGACTACCACTACAAGAACAAACACTACTACTTCCAGAAGTAAAACCACTACTACTACTACTACTACAACAACAACCACCACCACGACTACTACTACAAGAACAACCACTACTACTACTAATAATACTACAAGTACAACCACTACTACTACTAAAAGAACAACCCCTACTACTACTACAAGAACAACCACTGCTTCTCCTACTACTATTACAAGAACAACCACTGCAACTACTACTACTGCTACTACAAGAACAACCGCTACTACTGCCAGAATTACAAGAACAACCAGTACTACTACTACAAGAACAACCACTACTACTACTACTACTAGAAGAACAACAACTACTACTACTACTACTACAAGAAACCACTATTACTTCTGCTACTACTACAAGAACAACCACTACTACTACTACAAGAACAACCACTACTTCTCCTACTACTACTGCTACTTCTACAAGAACAACCACTACTACTACTACTACTAAAACTACTGCAAGAACAACCACCACTACTACTACAAGAACAACCACTACTACTTCTACAAGTACAACCACAACTACTACTACAAGAATAACCTCTACTACTACTAGAAGAACAACCGCTGCTTCTCCTATTACTACTACTACTACAAGAACAACCACTACTACTACTACTACTACAAGTACAACAATTACTACTACTACTACAAGAACAACCACTACTACTTCTGCAAGAACAACAAGTACAACTACCACTACTACAACTACAAGAACAACCACTACTACTTCAACAACAACCACCACTACTACTACTACTACTACAAGAACAACCACTACTACTAATAGTACTACAAGAACAACCACTACTACTACTACTACTACTTCTACTACAAGAACAACCACTACTACTATTACTATTACTACTACTACTACTACTGCTACTACAAGAACAACCGCTACTACTGCTACTACTACTACTACTACTACAAGAACAACCACTACTACTACTACAAGAACAACCACTACTTCTCCTACTACTACTACTACTACTACTACAAGAACAACCACTACTACTTCTAAAAGTACAACCACAACTACTACTACAAGAACAACCCCTACTACTGCTACAAGAACAACAACTGCTTCTCCTACTACTACTTCTACTACAAGAACAACCACTACTACTAGTAGTATTAAAAGAAAAAACACTACTACTACTACAAGAACAACTACTACTAATACTATTACAAGTACAACCACTACTACTACCAGAACAACCACTACTACTACTACTAGCATTACAACAACAACCAGGACTACCACTACAAGAACAAACACTAGTACTTCCAGAAGTAAAACCACTACTACTACTACTACTACTACTACTACAAGAACAACCACCACCACGACTACTACTACAAGAACAACCACTACTACTACCAATAATACTACAAGTACAACCACTACTACTACTAAAAGAACAACCCCTACTACTACTACAAGAACAACCACTGCTTCTCCTACTACTAATATTACAAGAACAACCACTACATCTACTACTACTGCTACTACAAGAACAAACACTACTACTACTACTACAAGAACAACCACTACTACTACTACAACTACTACAAGTAGAACCACTACTACTACTACAAGAACAACAACTACTACTACTACAAGAACAACCACTAGAACTACCACTACTACCAATACAAGAACAACCGCTACTACTGCTAGTATTACAAGAACAACCAGTGCTACTACTACAAGAACAACCACTACTACTACTACTAGAAGAACAACTACTACTACTATTACTACTACTACAAGAAACCACTACTACTTCTTCTACTACTACAAGAACAACCACTACTACTACTACAAGAACAACCACTACTTCTCCTACTACTACTACTACAAGAACAACCACAACTACTAATAGTACTAATAGTACTACTAATACAAGAACAACCACTACTACTACTAGTACTACAAGAACAGCTGCTACTACTCCTGCTACTACTACTACTACTACAAGAACAACCACTACTACTACAAGAACAACCACTACTACTATTATTATTACTACTACTACTACTACAAGAACAACCACTACTAATTCTACAAGTACAACCACAAATACTACTACAAGAATAACCCCTACTACTACTAGAAGAACAACCGCTGCTTCTCCTATTACTACTACTACTACGAGAACAACCACTACTACTACTACTACTACTACTACAAGTACAACAATTACTACTACTACAAGAACAACCACTACTACTGCTACAAGAACAACAACTACAACTACCACTACTAAAACTACAAGAACAACCACTACTACTACAACAACAACCACCACTACTACTACTGCTACTACAAGAACAACCGCTACTACTGCTACTACTACTACTACAAGAACAACCACTAGTACTACTACAAAAACAACCTCTACTTCTCCTACTACTACTACTACTACAAGAACAACCACTACTACTTCTAAAAGTACAACCACAACTACTACTACAAGAACCACCCCTACTACTGCTACAAGAACAATCACTGCTTCTCCTACTACTAATATTACAAGAACAACCACTACATCTACTACTACCGCTACTACAAGAACAAACACTACTACTACTACTACAAGAACAACCACTACTACTACTACTACTACTACAAGTAGAACCACTACTACTACTACAAGAACAACCACTACCAATACTACAAGAACAGCCACTACAACTACTACAAGTATTACAAGAAAAACCACTACTACTACTACAAGAACAACCACTACTACTACTACAAGAACAACCACTGCTACTACAACAAGAACAACCACCACAACTAGTACAAGTATTACAAGAAAAACCACTACTACTACTACAAGAAGAACCACTACTACTACTACAAGAACAACCACTACAACTACCACTACTACCAATACAAGAACAACGGCTACTACTGCTAGTATTACAAGAACAACCAGTACTACTACTACAAGAACAACCACTACTACTACTACTACTAGAAGAACAACAACAACTACTACTACTACTAGTACTACTACAAGAAACCACTACTACTTCTTCTACTACTACAAGAACAACCACTACTACAACTACAAGAACAACCACTACTACTACAACAACAACCACCACTACTACTACTGCTACTACAAGAACAACCACTACTACTACTACTACTACTGCAAGAACAACCACTACTACTACTACAAGAACAACCACTACTTCTCCTACTACTACTACTACTACTACAAGAACAACCACTACTACTACTAGTACTACAAGAACAACCACTACTACTACTACTACTACTACAAGAACAACCACTAGTATTACAAGAACAACCACTACTACTATAACTATTACTACTACTACTACTACTGCTACAAGAACAACCACTACTACTTCTAAAAGTACAACCACAACTACTACTACAAGAACAACCCCTTCTACTGCTACAAGAACAACCACTGCTTCTCCTACTACTACTTCTACTACAAGAACAACCACTACTACTAGTAGTATTACAAGAAAAACAACTACTACTACTACAAGAAAAACTACTACTAATACTATTACAAGTACAACCACTACTACTACCAGAACAACCACTACTACCACTACAAGAGAAACCACTACTACTACTACTTCAAGAACAACCACTACTACTACTACTAGCATTACAACAACAACCAGGACTACCACTACAAGAACAAACACTACTACTTCCAGAAGTAAAACCACTACTAATACTACTACTACTACTACAACAACAACCACCACCACGACTACTACTACAAGAACAACCACTACTACTACTAATAATACTACAAGTACAACCACTACTACTACTAAAAGAACAACCCCTACTACTACTACAAGAACAACCACTGCTTCTCCTACTACTAATATTACAAGAACAACCACTGCAACTACTACTACTGCTACTACAAGAACAACCGCTACTACTGCCAGAATTACAAGAACAACCAGTACTACTACTACAAGAACAACCACTACTACTACTACTACTAGAAGAACAACAACTACTACTACAAGAAACCACTATTACTTCTGCTACTAATACAAGAACAACGACTACTACTACTACAAGAACAACCACTACTTCTCCTACTACTACTGCTACTTCTACAAGAACAACCACTACTACTACTACTACTAAAACTACTGCAAGATCAACCACCACTACTACTACAAGAACAACCACTACTACTTCTACAAGTACAACCACAACTACTACTACAAGAATAACCCCTACTACTAGAAGAACAACCGCTGCTTCTCCTATTACTACTACTACTACAAGAACAACCACTACTACTACTACTACAAGTACAACAATTACTACTACTACAAGAACAACCACTACTACTTCTGCAAGAACAACAACTACAACTACCACTACTACAACTACAAGAACAACCACTACTACTACAACAACAACCACCACTACTACTACTACTACAAGAACAACCACTACTACTACTAGTACTAAAAGAACAACCACTACTACTACTACTACTTCTACTACAAGAACAACCACTACTACTATTACTATTACTACTACTACTACTACTACAAGAACAACCACTACTACTTCTAAAAGTACAACCACAACTACTACTACAAGAACAACCCCTACTACTGCTACAAGAACAACCACTGCTTCTCCTACTACTACTTCTACTACAAGAAAAACCACTACTACTAGTAGTATTACAAGCAAAACCACTACTACTACTACAAGAACAACTACTTCTAATACTATTACAAGTACAAGCACTACTACTACCAGAACAACCACTACTACTACTACAAGAGAAACCACTACTACTACTACTACAAGAACAACCACTACTACTACTACTAGCATTACAACAACAACCAGGACTACCACTATAAGAACAAACACTACTACTTCCAGAAGTAAAACCACTACTACTACTACTACTACTACAAGAACAACCACCACCACGACTACTACTACAAGAACAACCACTACTACTACTAATAATACTACAAGTACAACCACTACTACTACTAAAAGAACAACCCCTACTACTACTACAAGAACAACCACTGCTTCTCCTACTACTAATATTACAAGAACAACCACTACATCTACTACTACTGCTACTACAAGAACAAACACTACTACTACTACTACAAGAACAACCACTACTATTACTACTACTTCTACAAGTAGAACCACTACTACTACTACAAGAACAACCACTGCTTCTCCTACTACTAATATTACAAGAACAACCACTACATCTACTACTACTGCTACTACAATAACAAACACTACTACTACAACTACAAGAACAACCACTACTACTACTACTACTACTACTACTACAAGAACAACCACTACTACTACTACAAGAACAGCCACTACAGCTAGTACAAGTATTACAAGAACAACCACTACTACTACTACAAGAACAACCACTACTACTACTACAAGAACAACCACTACAACTACCCCTACTACCAATACAAGAACAACCGCTACTACTGCCAGAATTACAAGAACAACCAGTACTACTACTACAAGAACAACCACTACTACTACTACTACTACTACTAGAAGAACAACAACTACTACTACTACTACTACAAGAAACCACTATTACTTCTGCTACTACTACAAGAACAACCACTACTACTACTACAAGAACACCCACTACTTCTCCTACTACTACTATTACTACTTCTACAAGAACAACCACTACTACTACTACTACTAAAACTACTGCAAGAACAACCACTACTACTACTACAAGAACAACCACTACTACTTCTACAAGTACAACCACAACTACTACTACAAGAATAACCCCTACTACTACTAGAAGAACAACCGCTGCTTCTCCTATTACTACTACTACTACGAGAACAACCACTACTACTACTACTACTAAAACTACTGCAAGAACAACCACCACTACTACTACAAGAACAACCACTACTACTTCTACAAGTACAACCACAACTACTACTACAAGAATAACCTCTACTACTACTAGAAGTACAACCGCTGCTTCTCCTATTACTACTACTACTACAAGAACAACCACTACTACTACTACTACTACAAGTACAACAATTACTACTACTACTACAAGAACAACCACTACTACTTCTGCAAGAACAAGTACAACTACCACTACTACAACTACAAGAACAACCACTACTACTTCAACAACAACCACCACTACTACTACTACTACTACAAGAACAACCACTACTACTAATAGTACTACAAGAACAACCACTACTACTACTACTACTACTTCTACTACAAGAACAACCACTACTACTATTACTATTACTACTACTACTACTACTGCTACTACAAGAACAACCGCTACTACTGCTACTACTACTACTACTACTACAAGAACAACCACTACTACTACTACAAGAACAACCACTACTTCTCCTACTACTACTACTACTACTACTACTACAAGAACAACCACTACTACTTCTAAAAGTACAACCACAACTACTACTACAAGAACAACCCCTACTACTGCTACAAGAACAACAACTGCTTCTCCTACTACTACTTCTACTACAAGAACAACCACTACTACTAGTAGTATTAAAAGAAAAAACACTACTACTACTACAAGAACAACTACTACTAATACTATTACAAGTACAACCACTACTACTACCAGAACAACCACTACTACTACTACTAGCATTACAACAACAACCAGGACTACCACTACAAGAACAAACACTAGTACTTCCAGAAGTAAAACCACTACTACTACTACTACTACTACTACTACAAGAACAACCACCACCACGACTACTACTACAAGAACAACCACTACTACTACTAATAATACTACAAGTACAACCACTACTACTACTAAAAGAACAACCCCTACTACTACTACAAGAACAACCACTGCTTCTCCTACTACTAATATTACAAGAACAACCACTACATCTACTACTACTGCTACTACAAGAACAAACACTACTACTACTACTACAAGAACAACCACTACTATTACTACAACTACTACAAGTAGAACCACTACTACTACTACAAGAACAAACACTACTACTACTACAAGAACAGCCACTACAACTACTACAAGTATTACAAGAAAAACCACTACTACTACTACTACAAGAACAACAACTACTACTACTACAAGAACAACCACTAGAACTACCACTACTACCAATACAAGAACAACCGCTACTACTGCTAGTATTACAAGAACAACCAGTGCTACTACTACAAGAACAACCACTACTTCTACTACTAGAAGAACAACTACTACTACTACTACTACTACTACAAGAAACCACTACTACTTCTTCTACTACTACAAGAACAACCACTACTACTACTACAAGAACAACCACTACTTCTCCTACTACTACTACTACAAGAACAACCACAACTACTAATAGTACTAATAGTACTACTAATACAAGAACAACCACTACTACTACTAGTACTACAAGAACAGCTACTACTACTCCTGCTACTACTACTACTACTACAAGAACAACCACTACTACTACAAGAACAACCACTACTACTATTATTATTACTACTACTACTACTACAAGAACAACCACTACTAATTCTACAAGTACAACCACAAATACTACTACAAGAATAACCCCTACTACTACTAGAAGAACAACCGCTGCTTCTCCTATTACTACTACTACTACGAGAACAACCACTACTACTACTACTACTACTACTACAAGTACAACAATTACTACTACTACAAGAACAACCACTACTACTGCTACAAGAACAACAACTACAACTACCACTACTAAAACTACAAGAACAACCACTACTACTACAACAACAACCACCACTACTACTACTGCTACTACAAGAACAACCGCTACTACTGCTACTACTACTACTACTACTACAAGAACAACCACTAGTACTACTACAAAAACAACCTCTACTTCTCCTACTACTACTACTACTACAAGAACAACCACTACTACTTCTAAAAGTACAACCACAACTACTACTACAAGAACAACCCCTACTACTGCTACAAGAACAATCACTGCTTCTCCTACTACTAATATTACAAGAACAACCACTACATCTACTACTACCGCTACTACAAGAACAAACACTACTACTACTACTACAAGAACAACCACTACTACTACTACTACTACTACAAGTAGAACCACTACTACTACTACAAGAACAACCACTACTAATACTACAAGAACAGCCACTACAACTACTACAAGTATTACAAGAAAAACCACTACTACTACTACAAGAACAACCACTACTACTACTACAAGAACAACCACTGCTACTACAACAAGAACAACCACTACAACTAGTACAAGTATTACAAGAAAAACCACTACTACTACTACAAGAAGAACCACTACTACTACTACAAGAACATCCACTACAACTACCACTACTACCAATACAAGAACAACGGCTACTACTGCTAGTATTACAAGAACAACCAGTACTACTACTACAAGAACAACCACTACTACTACTACTACTAGAAGAACAACAACAACTACTACTACTACTAGTACTACTACAAGAAACCACTACTACTTCTTCTACTACTACAAGAACAACCACTACTACAACTACAAGAACAACCACTACTACTACAACAACAACCACCACTACTACTACTGCTACTACAAGAACAACCACTACTACTACTACTACTACTGCAAGAACAACCACTACTACTACTACAAGAACAACCACTACTTCTCCTACTACTACTACTACTACTACAAGAA
The DNA here is from genome assembly GCF_030867095.1 of Alligator mississippiensis. Taxonomy (NCBI): domain Eukaryota; kingdom Metazoa; phylum Chordata; order Crocodylia; family Alligatoridae; genus Alligator; species Alligator mississippiensis. The sequence goes on from NC_081832.1 coordinate 30,903,126, forward strand.
CAACCACTACTACTACTAGTACTACAAGAACAACCACTACTACTACTACTACTACTACAAGAACAACCACTAGTATTACAAGAACAACCACTACTACTATAACTATTACTACTACTACTACTACTGCTACAAGAACAACCACTACTACTTCTAAAAGTACAACCACAACTACTACTACAAGAACAACCCCTTCTACTGCTACAAGAACAACCACTGCTTCTCCTTCTACTACAAGAACAACCACTACTACTAGTAGTATTACAAGAAAAACAACTACTACTACTACAAGAAAAACTACTACTAATACTATTACAAGTACAACCACTACTACTACCAGAACAACCACTACTACCACTACAAGAGAAACCACTACTACTACTACTTCAAGAACAACCACTACTACTACTACTAGCATTACAACAACAACCAGGACTACCACTACAAGAACAAACACTACTACTTCCAGAAGTAAAACCACTACTAATACTACTACTACTACTACTACAACAACAACCACCACCACGACTACTACTACAAGAACAACCACTACTACTACTAATAATACTACAAGTACAACCACTACTACTACTAAAAGAACAACCCCTACTACTACTACAAGAACAACCACTGCTTCTCCTACTACTAATATTACAAGAACAACCACTGCAACTACTACTACTGCTACTACAAGAACAACCGCTACTACTGCCAGAATTACAAGAACAACCAGTACTACTACTACAAGAACAACCACTACTACTACTACTACTAGAAGAACAACAACTACTACTACAAGAAACCACTATTACTTCTGCTACTACTACAAGAACAACCACTACTACTACTACAAGAACAACCACTACTTCTCCTACTACTACTGCTACTTCTACAAGAACAACCACTACTACTACTACTACTAAAACTACTGCAAGATCAACCACCACTACTACTACAAGAACAACCACTACTACTTCTACAAGTACAACCACAACTACTACTACAAGAATAACCCCTACTACTAGAAGAACAACCGCTGCTTCTCCTATTACTACTACTACTACAAGAACAACCACTACTACTACTACTACAAGTACAACAATTACTACTACTACAAGAACAACCACTACTACTTCTGCAAGAACAACAACTAGAACTACCACTACTACAACTACAAGAACAACCACTACTACTACAACAACAACCACCACTACTACTACTACTACTACAAGAACAACCACTACTACTACTAGTACTACAAGAACAACCACTACTACTACTACTACTTCTACTACAAGAAAAACCACTACTACTATTACTATTACTACTACTACTACTACTACAAGAACAACCACTACTACTTCTAAAAGTACAACCACAACTACTACTACAAGAACAACCCCTACTACTGCTACAAGAACAACCACTGCTTCTCCTACTACTACTTCTACTACAAGAAAAACCACTACTACTAGTAGTATTACAAGCAAAACCACTACTACTACTACAAGAACAACTACTTCTAATACTATTACAAGTACAAGCACTACTACTACCAGAACAACCACTACTACTACTACAAGAGAAACCACTACTACTACTACTACAAGAACAACCACTACTACTACTACTAGCATTACAACAACAACCAGGACTACCACTATAAGAACAAACACTACTACTTCCAGAAGTAAAACCACTACTACTACTACTACTACTACAAGAACAACCACCACCACGACTACTACTACAAGAACAACCACTACTACTACTAATAATACTACAAGTACAACCACTACTACTACTAAAAGAACAACCCCTACTACTACTACAAGAACAACCACTGCTTCTCCTACTACTAATATTACAAGAACAACCACTACATCTACTACTACTGCTACTACAAGAACAAACACTACTACTACTACTACAAGAACAACCACTACTATTACTACTACTTCTACAAGTAGAACCACTACTACTACTACAAGAACAACCACTGCTTCTCCTACTACTAATATTACAAGAACAACCACTACATCTACTACTACTGCTACTACAATAACAAACACTACTACTACAACTACAAGAACAACCACTACTACTACTACTACTACTACAAGAACAACCACTACTACTACTACAAGAACAGCCACTACAGCTAGTACAAGTATTACAAGAAAAACCACTACTACTACTACAAGAACAACCACTACTACTACTACAAGAACAACCACTACAACTACCCCTACTACCAATACAAGAACAACCGCTACTACTGCCAGAATTACAAGAACAACCAGTACTACTACTACAAGAACAACCACTACTACTACTACTACTACTACTAGAAGAACAACAACTACTACTACTACTACTACTACAAGAAACCACTATTACTTCTGCTACTACTACAAGAACAACCACTACTACTACTACAAGAACACCCACTACTTCTCCTACTACTACTATTACTACTTCTACAAGAACAACCACTACTACTACTACTACTAAAACTACTGCAAGAACAACCACTACTACTACTACAAGAACAACCACTACTACTTCTACAAGTACAACCACAACTACTACTACAAGAATAACCCCTACTACTACTAGAAGAACAACCGCTGCTTCTCCTATTACTACTACTACTACGAGAACAACCACTACTACTACTACTACTACAACTACAAGTACAACAATTACTACTACTACAAGAACAAAAACTACTACTACTTCTACAAGAACAACAACTACAACTACCACTACTAAAACTACAAGAACAACCACTACTACTACAACAACCACCACTACTACTACTGCTAATACAAGAACAACCGCTACTACTGCTACTACTACTACTACTACAAGAACAACCACTACTACTACTACAAGAACAACCACTACTTCTCCTACTACTACTACTACTACTACAAGAACAACCACTACTACTACTACAAGAACAACCACTACTTCTCCTACTACTACTACTACTACAAGAACAGCCACTACTACTACTGCTACTACTACTACTACTACAAGAACAACCACTACTACTACAAGAACAACCACTACTACTATTACTATTACTACTACTACTAGTACAAGAACAACCACTACTACTTCTAAAAGTACAACCACAACTACTACTACAAGAACAACCCCTACTACTGCTACAAGAACAACCACTGCTTCTCCTACTACTACTTCTACTACAAGAACAACCACTACTACTAGTAGTATTAAAAGAAAAACCACTACTACTACTACTACAAGAACAACTACTACTAATACTATTACAAGTACAACCACTACTACTACCAGAACAACCACTACTACTACTACAAGAGAAACCACTACTACTACTACAAGAACAACCACTACTACTACTACTAGCATTACAACAACAACCAGGACTACCACTACAAGAACAAACACTACTACTTCCAGAAGTAAAACCACTACTACTACTACTACTACTACAAGAACAACCACCACCATGACTACTACTACATGAACAACCACTACTACTACTACTAATACTACAAGTACAACCACTACTACTACTAAAAGAACAACCCCTACTACTACTACAAGAACAACCACTGCTTCTCCTACTACTAATATTACAAGAGCAACCACTACATCTACTACTACTGCTACTACAAGAACAAACACTACTACTACTACTACTACAAGAACAACCACTACTACTACTACTACTACAAGTAGAACCACTACTACTACTACAAGAACAACCACTGCTTCTCCTACTACTAATATTACAAGAACAACCACTACATCTACTACTACTGCTACTACAATAACAACCACTACTACTACTACTACTACTACAAGAACAACCACTACTACTACTACAAGAACAACCACTACTACTACTACAAGAACAGCCACTACAGCTAGTACAAGTATTACAAGAAAAACCACTACTATTACTACAAGAACAACCACTACTACTACTACAAGAACAACCACTACAACTACCACTACTACCAATACAAGAACAACCGCTACTACTGTCAGAATTACAAGAACAACCAGTACTACTACTACAAGAACAACCACTACTACTACTACTACTACTACTAGAAGAACAACAACTACTACTACTACTACAAGAAACCACTATTACTTCTGCTACTACTACAAGAACATCCACTACTACTACTACTAGCATTACAACAACAACCAGGACTACCACTACAAGAACAAACACTACTACTTCCAGAAGTAAAACCACTACTACTACTACTACTACAAGAACAACCACCACCACGACTACTACTACAAGAACAACCACTACTATTACTAATAATACTACAAGTACAACCACTACTACTACTAAAAGAACAACCCCTACTACTACTACAAGAACAACCACTGCTTCTCCTACTACTAATATTACAAGAACAACCACTACATCTACTACTACTGCTACTACAAGAACAACCACTACTACTGCCAGAATTACAAGAACAACCAGTACTACTACTACAAGAACAACCACCACTACTACTACTACTAGAAGAACAACAACAACTACTACTACAAGAAACCACTATTACTTCTGCTACTACTACAAGAACAACCACTACTACTACTACAAGAACAACCACTACTTCTCCTACTACTACTACTTCTACAAGAACAACCACTACTACTACTACTACTAAAACTACTCCAAGAACAACCACTACTACTACTACAAGAACAACCACTACTACTTCTACAAGTACAACCACAACTACTACTACAAGAATAACCCCTACTACTACTAAAAGAACAACCGCTGCTTCTTCTATTACTACTACTACTACGAGAACAACTACTACTACTACTACTACTACTACAAGTACAAAAATTACTACTACTACAAGAACAACCACTACTACTTCTACAAGAACAACAACTACAACTACCACTACTAAAACTGCAAGAACAACCACTACTACAAAAACAACAACCACCACTACTACTACTGCTACTACAAGAACAACCACTACTACTGCTACTACTACTACTACTACTACAAGAACAACCACTACTACTACTACAAGAACAACCACTATTTCTCCTACTACTACTACTACTACAAGAACAACAACTACTACTACTAGTACTACAAGAACAGCCACTACTACTACTACTACTACTACTACTACTACTACTACTACTACTACTAGAACAACCACTACTACTACAAGAACAACCACTTCTACAACAACAACCACCACTACTACTTCTGCTACTACAAGAACAACCGCTACTACTGCTACTACTACTACTACTACTACAAGAACAACCACTACTACTACTAGTACTACAAGAACAGCCACTACTACTACTACTACTACTACTACTACTTCTACAAGAACAACCACTACTACTACAAGAACAACCACTACTACTATTACTATTACTACTACTACTACTACTACAAGAACAACCACTACTACTTCTAAAAGTACAACCACAACTACTACTACAAGAACAACCCCTACTACTGCTACAAGAACAACCACTGCTTCTCTTACTACTACTTCTACTACAAGAACAACCCCTACTACTAGTAGTATTACAAGAAAAACCACTACTACTACTACAAGAACAACTACTACTAATACTATTACAAGTACAACCACTACTACTAACAGAACAACCACTACTACTACTACAAGAGAAACCACTACTACTACTACTACAAGAACAACCACTACTACTACTACTAGCATTACAACAACAACCAGGACTACCACTACAAGAACAAACACTACTACTTCCAGAAGTAAAACCACTACTACTACTACTACTACTCCAAGAACAACCACCACCACGACTACTACTACAAGAACAACCACTACTATTACTAATAATACTACAAGTACAACCACCACTACTACTAAAAGAACAACCCCTACTACTACTACAAGAACAACCACTGCTTCTCCTACTACTAATATTACAAGAACAACCACTACTTCTACTACTACTGCTACTACAAGAACAAACACTACTACTACTACTACTACAAGAACAACCACTACTACTACTACTACTAATATTACAAGAACAACCACTACATCTACTACTACTGCTACTACAATAACAAACACAACTACTACTACTACAAGAACAACCACTACTACTACTACTACTACTACTACTACTACAAGAACAACCACTACTACTACTACAAGAACAACCACTACTACTACTACAAGAACAGCCACTACAGCTAGTACAAGTATTACAAGAAAAACCACTACTACTACTACTACAAGAACAACCACTACTACTACTACAAGAACAACCACTACAACTACCACTACTACCAATACAAGAACAACCGCTACTACTGCCAGAATTACAAGAACAACCAGTACTACTACTACAAGAACAACCACTACTACTACTACTACTAGAAGAACAACAACTACTACTACTACTACTACAAGAAACCACTATTACTTCTGCTACTACTACAAGAACAACCACTACTACTACTAGTACTACAAGAACAGGCACTACTACTACTACTACTACAAGAACAACCACTACTACTACAAGAACAACCACTACTACAACAACAACCACCACTACTACTACTGCTACTACAAGAACAACCGCTACTACTGCTACTACTACTACTACTACTACAAGAACAACCACTACTACTACTAGTACTACAAGAACAGCCACTACTACTACTACTAGTAGTACTACTACTCCTACAAGAACAACCACTACTACTACAAGAACAACCACTACTACTATTACTATTACTACTACTACTACTACAAGAACAACCACTACTACTACTACAAGAACAACCACTACAACTACCACTACTACCAATACAAGAACAACCGCTACTACTGCCAGAATTACAAGAACAACCAGTACTACTACTACAAGAACAACCACTACTACTACTACTAGAAGAACAACAACAACTACTACTACAAGAAACCACTATTACTTCTGCTACTACTACAAGAACAACCACTACTACTACTACAAGAACAACCACTACTTCTCCTACTACTACTACTACTTCTACAAGAACAACCACTACTACTACTACTACTAAAACTACTCCAAGAACAACCACTACTACTACTACAAGAACAACCACTACTACTTCTACAAGTACAACCACAAATACTACTACAAGAATAACCCCTACTACTACTAGAAGAACAACCGCTGCTTCTCCTATTACTACTACTACTACTACGAGAACAACCACTACTACTACCACTACTACTACAAGTACAACGATTACTACTACTACAAGAACAACCACTACTACTTCTACAAGAACAACAACTACAACTACCACTACTAAAACTACAAGAACAACCACTACTACAACAACAACAACCACCACTACTACTACTGCTACTACAAGAACAACCGCTACTACTGCTACTACTACTACTACTACAAGAACAACCACTACTACTACTACAAGAACAACCACTACTTCTCCTACTACTACTACTACTACTACAAGAACAACCACTACTACTACTAGTACTACAAGAACAGCCACTACTACTACTACTACTACTACTACTACTACTACAAGAACAACCACTACTACTACAAGAACAACCACTACTACTATTACTATTACTACTACTACTACTACTACTACTACAAGAACAACCACTACTACTTCTAAAAGTACAACCACAACTACTACTACAAGAACAACCCCTACTACTGCTACAAGAACAACCACTGCTTCTCCTACTACTACTTCTACTACAAGAACAACCACTACTACTAGTAGTATTACAAGAAAAAACACTACTACTACTACAAGAACAACTACTACTAATACTATTACAAGTACAACCACTACTACTACCAGAACAACCACTACTACTACTACAAGAGAAACCACTACTACTACTACTACAAGAACAACCACTACTACTACTACTAGCATTACAACAACAACCAGGACTACCACTACAAGAACAAACACTACTACTTCCAGAAGTAAAACCACTACTACTACTACTACTACTACTACAAGAACAACCACCACCACGACTACTACTACAAGAACAACCACTACTACGACTAATAATACTACAAGTACAACCACTACTACTACTTAAAGAACAACCCCTACTACTACTACAAGAACAACCACTACTACTACTACTACTAAAACTACTCCAAGAACAACCACTACTACTACTACAAGAACAACCACTGCTTCTCCTACTACTAATATTACCAGAACAACCACTACATCTACTACTACTGCTACTACAAGAACAACCACTAATACTGCCAGAATTACAAGAACAACCAGTACTACTACTACAAGAACAACCACTACTACTACTACTACTAGAAGAACAACAACTATTACTACTACAAGAAACCACTATTACTTCTGCTACTACTACAAGAACAACCACTACTACTGCTACAAGATCAACCACTACTACTACAAGAACAACCACTACTACAACAACAAAAACCACCACTACTACTACTGCTACTACAAGAACAACTGCTACTACTGCTACTACTACTACTACAAGAACAACCACTACTACTACTAGTACTACAAGAAGAGCCACTACTACTACTATTACTACTACTACAAGAACAACCACTACTACTACAAGAACAACCACTACTACTATTACAATTACTACTACTACTACTACAAGAACAACCACTACTAATACTAATAATACTACAAGTACAACCACTACTACTACTAAAAGAAGAACCCCTACTACTACTACATGAACAACCACTGCTTCTCCTACTACTAATATTACAAGAACAACCACTACATCTACTACTACTGCTACTACAAGAACAAACACTACTACTACTACTACAAGAACAACCACTACTACTACTACTACTACTACAAGTAGAACCCCTACTACTACTACATGAACAACCACTGCTTCTCCTACTACTAATATTACAAGAACAACAACTACATCTACTACTACTGCTACTACAAGAACAAACGCTACTACTACTACTACAAGAACAACCACTACTACTACTACTACTACTACAAGTAGAACCTCTACTACTACTACAAGAACAACCACTGCTTCTCCTACTACTAATATTACAAGAACAACCACTACATCTACTACTACTGCTACTACAATAACAAACACTACTACTACTACTACAAGAACAACCACTACTACTACTACTACTACAACAAGAACAACCACTCCTACTACTACAAGAACAACCACTATTACTACTACAAGAACAGCCACTACAGCTAATACAAGTATTACAAGAGGAACCACCACTACTACTACAAGAACAACCACTACTACTACCACTACTACAAATACAAGAACAACCGCTACTACTGCCAGAATTACAAGAACAACCAGTACTACTACTACAAGAACAACCACTACTACTACTACTACTAGAAGAACAACTACTACTACTACTACAAGAAACCACTATTACTTCTGCTACTACTACAAGAACAACCACTACTACTACTACAAGAACAACCACTACTTCTCCTACTACTACTACTACTTCTACAAGAACAACCACTACTACTACTACTAAAACTACTGCAAGAACAACCAGTACTACTACTACAAGAACAACCACTACTACTTCTACAAGTACAACCACAACTACTACTACAAGAATAACCCCTACTACAACTAGAAGAACAACCGCTGCTTCTCCTATTACTACTACTACTACGAGAACAACCACTACTACTACTACTACTACAAGTACAACAATTACTACTACTACAAGAACAACCACTACTACTTCTACAAGAACAACAACTACAACCAGCACTACTAAAACTACAAGAAGAACCACTACTACTACAACAACAACCACCACTACTACTACTGCTACTACAAGAACAACCGCTACTACTGCTACTACTACTACTACAAGAACAACCACTACTACTACTATAAGAACAACCACTACTACTACTAATAATACCACAAGTACAACCACTACTACTACTAAAAGTACAACCCCTACTACTACTACAAGAACAACCACTGCTTCTCCTACTACTAATATTACAAGAACAACCACTACATCTACTACTACTGCTACTACAAGAACAAACACTACTACTACTACTACAAGAACAACCACTACTACTACTACTACTACTACTACAAGAACAACCACTACTACTACTACAAGAACAACCACTACTACTACTACAAGAACAGCCACTACAGCTAGTACAAGTATTACAAGAAAAACCACTACTACTACTACAAGAACAACCACTGCTACTACTACAAGAACAACCACTACAACTACCACTACTACCAATACAAGAACAACCGCTACTACTGCCAGAATTACAAGAACAACTAGTACTACTACTACAAGAACAACCACTACTACTACTACTACTAGAAGAACAACAACTACTACTACTACTACTACAAGAAACCACTATTACTTCTGCTACTACTACAAGAACAACCACTTCTACAACTACAAGAACAACCACTACTTCTCCTACTACTACTACTACTTCTACAAGAACAACCACTACTACTACTACTATTAAAACTACTGCAAGAACAACCAGTACTACTACTACAAGAACAACCACTACTACTTCTACAAGTACAACCACAACTACTACTACAAGAATAACCCCTACTACAACTAGAAGAACAACCGCTGCTTCTCCTATTACTACTACTACTACGAGAACAACCACTACTACTACTACTACTACTACAAGTACAACAATTACTACTACTACAAGAACAACCACTACTACTTCTACAAGAACAACAACTACAACCAGCACTACTAAAACTACAAGAAGAACCACTACTACTACAACAAAAACCACCACCACTACTACAGCTACTACAAGAACAACCGCTACTACTGCTACTACTACTACTACTACTACAAGAACAACCACTACTACTACTACAAAAACAACCACTACTTCTCCTCCTACTACTACTACTACTACAAGAACAACAACTACTACTACTAGTACTACAAGAACAGCCACTACTACTACTACTACTACTACTACTTCTACAAGAACAACCACTACTACTACAAGAACAACCACTACTACTATTACTATTACTACTACTACTACTACTACTAATACAAGAACAACCACTACTACTTCTAAAAGTACAACCACAACTACTACTACAAGAACAACCCCTACTACTGCTACAAGAACAACCACTGCTTCTCCTACTACTACTTCTACTACAAGAACAACCACTACTACTAGTAGTATTACAAGAAAAACCACTACTACTACTACAAGAACAACTACTACTAATACTATTACAAGTAAAACCACTACTACTACCAGAACAACCACTACTACTACTACAAGAGAAACCACTACTACTACTACTACAAGAACAACCACTACTACTACTACTAGCATTACAACAACAACAAGGACTACCACTACAAGAACAAACACTACTACTTCCAGAAGTAAAACCACTACTACTACTACTACTACTACAAGAACAACCACCACCACGACTTCTACTACAAGAACAACCACTACTACTACTAATAATACTACAAGTACAACCACTACTACTACTAAAAGAACAACCCCTACTACTACTACAAGAACAACCACTGCTTCTCCTACTACTAATATTACAAGAAAAACCACCACATCTACTACTACTGCTACTAGAAGAACAAACACTACTACTACTACTACAAGAACAACCACTACTACTACTACAAGAACAGCCACTACAGCTAGTACAAGTATTACAAGAAAAACCACTACTACTACTACAAGAACAACCACTACTACTACTACAAGAACAACCACTACAACTACCACTACTACCAATACAAGAACAACCGCTACTACTGCCAGAATTACAAGAACAACCAGTACTACTACTACAAGAACAACCACTTCTACTACTACTACTAGAAGAACAACAACTACTACTACTACTACTACTACTACAAGAAACCACTATTACTTCTGCTACTACTTCAAGAACAACCACTACTACTACTAGAAGAACAACCACTACTTCTCCTACTACTACTACTACTTCTACAAGAACAACCTCTACTACTACTACTACTAAAACTACTGCAAGAACAACCAGTACTACCACTACAAGAACAACCACTACTACTTCTACAAGTACAACCACAACTACTACTACAAGAATAACCCCTACTACAACTAGAAGAACAACCGCTGCTTCTCCTATTACTACTACTACTACGAGAACAACCACTACTACTACTACTACAAGTACAACAATTACTACTACTACAAGAACAACCACTACTACTTCTACAAGAACAACAACTACAACCAGCACTACTAAAACTACAAGAAGAACCACTACTACTACAACAACAACCACCACTACTACTACTGCTACTACAAGAACAACCGCTACTACTGCTACTACTACTAATACTACTACAAGAACAACCACTACTACTACTACAAGAACAACCACTACTTCTCCTACTACTACTACTACTACTACAAGAACAACCACTACTACTACTAGTACTACAATAACAGCCACTACTACTACTACTACTACTACTACTACTACTACTACTACTACTACAAGAACAACCACTACTACTACAAGAACAACCACTACTACTATTACTATTACTACTACTACTACTACTACTACAAGAACAACCACTACTACTTCTAAAAGTACAACCACAACTACTACTACAAGAACAACCCCTACTACTGCTACAAGAACAACCACTGCTTCTACTACTACTACTTCTACTACAAGAACAACCACTACTACTAGTAGTATTACAAGAAAAACCACTACTACTACTACAAGAACAACTACTACTAATACTATTACAAGTACAACCACTACTACTACCAGAACAACCACTACTACTACTACAAGAGAAACCACTACTACTATTACTACAAGAACAACCACTACTACTACTACTAGCATTACAACAACAACCAGGACTACCACTACAAGAACAAACACTACTACTTCCAGAAGTAAAACCACTACTACTACTACTACTACTACAAGACCAACCACCACCACGACTACTACTACAAGAACAACCACTACTACTAATAATAATACTACAAGTACAACCACTATTACTACTAAAAGAACAACCCCTACTACTACTACAAGAACAACCACTGCTTCTCCTACTACTAATATTACAAGAACAACCACTACATCTACTACTACTGCTACTACAAGAACAAACACTACTACTACTACTACTACAAGAACAACCACTACTACTACTACTACTACAAGTAGAACCACTACTACTACTACAAGAACAACCACTGCTTCTCCTACTACTAATATTACAAGAACAACCACTACATCTACTACTACTGCTACTACAATAACAACCACTACTACTACTACTACTACTACTACAAGAACAACCACTACTACTACTACAAGAACAACCACTACTACTACTACAAGAACAGCCACTACAGCTAGTACAAGTATTACAAGAAAAACCACTACTATTACTACAAGAACAACCACTACTACTACTACAAGAACAACCACTACAACTACCACTACTACCAATACAAGAACAACCGCTACTACTGTCAGAATTACAAGAACAACCAGTACTACTACTACAAGAACAACCACTACTACTACTACTACTAGAAGAACAACAACAACTACTACTACAAGAAACCACTATTACTTCTGCTACTACTACAAGAACAACCACTACTACTACTACTAGCATTACAACAACAACCAGGACTACCACTACAAGAACAAACACTACTACTTCCAGAAGTAAAACCACTACTACTACTACTACTACAAGAACAACCACCTCCACGACTACTACTACAAGAACAACCACTACTATTACTAATAATACTACAAGTACAACCACTACTACTACTAAAAGAACAACCCCTACTACTACTACAAGAACAACCACTGCTTCTCCTACTACTAATATTACAAGAACAACCACTACATCTACTACTACTGCTACTACAAGAACAACCACTACTACTGCCAGAATTACAAGAACAACCAGTACTACTACTACAAGAACAACCACCACTACTACTACAACTAGAAGAACAACAACTACTACTACTACTACAAGAAACCACTATTACTTCTGCTACTACTACAAGAACAACCACTACTACTACTACAAGAACAACCACTACTACTACTACTACTACTACAAGAACAACCACTACTACTACTACAAGAACAACCACTACTACTACTACAAGAACAGCCACTACAGCTAGTACAAGTATTACAAGAAAAACCACTGCTTCTACTACAAGAACAACCACTACTACTTCTACAAGAACAACAACTACAACTACCACTACTAAAACTAGAAGAACAACCACTACTACTACAACAACAACCACCACTACTACTACAGCTACTACAAGAACAACCGCTACTACTGATACTACTACTACTACTACAAGAACAACCACTACTACTACTACAAGAACAACCACTACTTCTCCTACTACTACTACTTCTACAAGAACAACCACTACTACTACTACTACTAAAACTACTCCAAGAACAACCACTACTACTACTACAAGAACAACCACTACTACTTCTACAAGTACACCCACAACTACTACTACAAGAATAACACCTACTACTACTAAAAGAACAACCGCTGCTTCTTCTATTACTACTACTACTACGAGAACAACCACTACTACTACTACTACTACTACAAGTACAAAAATTACTACTACTACAAGAACAACCACTACTACTTCTACAAGAACAACAACTACAACTACCACTACTAAAACTACAAGAACAACCACTACTACAACAACAACAACCACCACTACTACTACTGCTACTACAAGAACAACCGCTACTACTGCTACTACTACTACTACTACTACAAGAACAACCACTACTACTACTACAAGAACAACCACTCCTCCTCCTCCTCCTCCTACTACTACTACTACTACTACAAGAACAACCACTACTACTACTAGTACTACAAGAACAGGCACTACTACTACTACTACTACTACTACTCCAAGAACAACCACTACTACTACAAGAACAACCACTACTACAACAACAACCACCACTAATACTACTGCTACTACAAGAACAACCGCTACTACTGCTACTACTACTACTACTACTACTACAAGAACAACCACTACTACTAGTAGTACTACAAGAACAGCCACTACTACTACTACTACTACTACTAGTACTACTACTACTACAAGAACAACCACTACTACTACAAGAACAACCACTACTACTATTACTATTACTACTACTACTACTAAAAGAACAACCACTACTACTACTACAAGAACAACCACTACAACTACCACTACTACCAATACAAGAACAACCGCTACTACTGCCAGAATTACAAGAACAACCAGTACTACTACTACAAGAACAACCACTACTTCTACTACTACTAGAAGAACAACAACTACTACTACTACAAGAAACCACTATTACTTGTGCTACTACTACAAGAACAACCACTACTACTACTACAAGAACAACCACTACTTCTCCTACTATTACTACTACTTCTACAAGAACAACCACTACTACTACTACTACTAAAACTACTCCAAGAACAACCACTACTACTACTACAAGAACAACCACTACTACTTCTACAAGCACAACCACAAATACTACTACAAGAATAACCCCTACTACTACTAGAAGAACAACCGCTGCTTCTCCTATTACTACTACTACTACGAGAACAACCACTACTACTACTACTACTACTACTAGTACAACAATTACTACTACTACAAGAACAACCACTACTACTTCTACAAGAACAACAACTACAACTACCACTACTAAAACTAGAAGAACAACCACTACTACTACAACAACAACCACCACTACTACTACTGCTACTACAAGAACAACCGCTACTACTGATACTACTACTACTACTACAAGAACAACCACTACTACTACTACAAGAACAACCACTACTTCTCCTACTACTACTACTACTACAAGAACAACCACTACTACTACTAGTACTACAAGAACAGCCACTACTACTACTACTACTACTACTACAAGAACAACCACTACTACTACAAGAACAACCACTACTACTATTACTATTACTACTACTACTACTACTACTACTACTACAAGAACAACCACTACTACTTCTAAAAGTACAACCACAACTACTACTACAAGAACAACCCCTACTACTGCTACAAGAACAACCACTGCTTCTCCTACTACTACTTCTACTACAAGAACAACCACTACTACTAGTAGTATTACAAGAAAAACCACTACTACTACTACAAGAACAACTACTACTAATACTATTACAAGTACAACCACTACTACTACCAGAACAACCACTACTACTACTACAAGAGAAACCACTACTACTACTACTACAAGAACAACCACTACTACTACTACTAGCATTACAACAACAACCAGGACTACCACTACAAGAACAAACACTACTACTTCCAGAAGTAAAACCACCACTACTACTACTACTACTACAAGAACAACCACCACCACGACTACTACTACAAGAACAACCACTACTACTACTAATAATACTACAAGTACAACCACTACTACTACTAAAAGAACAACCCCTACTACTACTACAAGAACAACCACTGCTTCTCCTACTACTAATATTACAAGAACAACCACCACATCTACTACTACTGCTACTAGAAGAACAAACACTACTACTACTACTACAAGAACAACCACTACTACTACTACAAGAACAGCCACTACAGCTAGTACAAGTATTACAAGAAAAACCACTACTACTACTACAAGAACAACCACTACTACTACTACAAGAACAACCACTACAACTACCACTACTACCAATACAAGAACAACCGCTACTACTGCCAGAATTACAAGAACAACCAGTACTACTACTACAAGAACAACCACTACTACTACTACTACTAGAAGAACAACAACTACTACTACTACTACAAGAAACCACTATTACTTCTGCTACTACTTCAAGAACAACCACTACTACTACTAGAAGAACAACCACTACTTCTCCTACTACTACTACTACTTCTACAAGAACAACCTCTACTACTACTACTACTAAAACTACTGCAAGAACAACCAGTACTACTACTACAAGAACAACCACTACTACTTCTACAAGTACAACCACAACTACTACTACAAGAATAACCCCTACTACAACTAGAAGAACAACCGCTGCTTCTCCTATTACTACTACTACTACGAGAACAACCACTACTACTACTACTACAAGTACAACAATTACTACTACTACAAGAACAACCACTACTACTTCTACAAGAACAACAACTACAACCAGCACTACTAAAACTACAAGAAGAACCACTACTACTACAACAACAACCACCACTACTACTACTGCTACTACAAGAACAACCGCTACTACTACTACAAGAACAACCACTACTTCTCCTACTACTACTACTACTACTACAAGAACAACCACTACTACTACTAGTACTACAATAACAGCCACTACTACTACTACTACTACTACTACTACTACTACTACTACTACAAGAACAACCACTACTACTACAAGAACAACCACTACTACTATTACTATTACTACTACTACTACTACTACTACTACAAGAACAACCACTACTACTTCTAAAAGTACAACCACAACTACTACTACAAGAACAACCCCTACTACTGCTACAAGAACAACCACTGCTTCTCCTACTACTACTTCTACTACAAGAACAACCACTACTACTAGTAGTATTACAAGAAAAACCACTACTACTACTACAAGAACAACTACTACTAATACTATTACAAGTACAACCACTACTACTACCAGAACAACCACTACTACTACTACAAGAGAAACCACTACTACTATTACTACAAGAACAACCACTACTACTACTACTAGCATTACAACAACAACCAGGACTACCACTACAAGAACAAACACTACTACTTCCAGAAGTAAAACCACCACTACTACTACTACTACTACAAGACCAACCACCACCACGACTACTACTACAAGAACAACCACTACTACTAATAATAATACTACAAGTACAACCACTATTACTACTAAAAGAACAACCCCTACTACTACTACAAGAACAACCACTGCTTCTCCTACTACTAATATTACAAGAACAACCACTACATCTACTACTACTGCTACTACAATAACAAACACTACTACTACTACTACAAGAACAACCACTACTACTACTACTACTACAAGAACAACCACTACTACTACTACAAGAACAACCACTACTATTACTACAAGAACAGCCACTACAGCTAGTACAAGTATTACAAGAAAAACCACTACTACTACTACAAGAACAAGCACTACTACTACTACAAGAACAACCACTACTACTACTACTACTAGAATAACAACAAGTACTACTACTACTACTACAAGAAACCACTATTACTTCTGCTACTACTACAAGAACAACCACTACTACTACTACTAGCATTACAACAACAACCAGGACTACCACTACAAGAACAAACACTACTACTTCCAGAAGTAAAACCACTACTACTACTACTACTACAAGAACAACCACCACCACGACTACTACTACAAGAACAACCACTACTACTACTACTACTAGAAGAACAACAACTACTACTACTACTACTACAAGAAACCACTATTACTTCTGCTACTACTACAAGAACAACCTCTACTACTACTACAAGAACAACCACTACTTCTCCTACTACTACTACTACTTCTACAAGAACAACCACTACTACTACTACTACTAAAACTACTGCAAGAACAACCAGTACTACTACTACAAGAACAACCACTACTACTTCTACAAGTACAACCACAACTACTACTACAAGAATAACCCCTACTACAACTTGAAGAACAACCGCTGCTTCTCCTATTACTACTACTACTACGAGAACAACCACTACTACTACTACTACAAGTTCAACAATTACTACTACTACAAGAACAACCACTACTACTTCTACAAGAACAACAACTACAACCAGCACTACTAAAACTACAAGAAGAACCACTACTACTACAACAACAACCACCACTACTACTACTGCTACTACAAGAACAACCGCTACTACTGCTACTACTACTAATACTACTACAAGAACAACCACTACTACTACTACAAGAACAACCACTACTTCTCCTACTACTACTACTACTACTACAAGAACAACCACTACTACTACTAGTACTACAAGAACAGCCACTACTACTACTACTACTTCTACTACTACTACTACTACAAGAACAACCACTACTACTACAAGAACAACCACTACTACTATTACTATTACTACTACTACTACTACTACTACAAGAACAACCACTACTACTTCTAAAAGTACAACCACAACTACTACTACAAGAACAACCCCTACTACTGCTACAAGAACAACCACTGCTTCTCCTACTACTACTTCTACTACAAGAACAACCACTACTACTAGTAGTATTACAAGAAAAACCACTACTACTACTACAAGAACAACTACTACTAATACTATTACAAGTACAACCACTACTACTACCAGAACAACCACTACTACTACTACAAGAGAAACCACTACTACTACAAGAACAACCACTACTACTACTACTAGCATTACAACAACAACCAGGACTACCACTACAAGAACAAACACTACTACTTCCAGAAGTAAAACCACTACTACTACTACTACAAGAACAACCACCACCACGACTACTACTACAAGAACAACCACTACTACTAATAATAATACTACAAGTACAACCACTATTACTACTAAAAGAACAACCCCTACTACTACTACAAGAACAACCACTACTTCTCCTACTACTACTACTACTTCTACAAGAACAACCACTACTACTACTACTAAAACTACTGCAAGAACAACCAGTACTACTACTACAAGAACAACCACTACTACTTCTACAAGTACAACCACAACTACTACTACAAGAATAACCCCTACTACAACTAGAAGAACAACCGCTGCTTCTCCTATTACTACTACTACTACGAGAACAACCACTACTACTACTACTACTACAATTACAACAATTACTGCTACTACAAGAACAACCACTACTACTTCTACAAGAACAACAACTACAACCAGCACTACTAAAACTACAAGAAGAACCACTACTACTACAACAACAACCACCACCACTACTACAGCTACTACAAGAACAACCGCTACTACTGCTACTACTACTACTACTACAAGAACAACCACTACTACTACTACAAGAACAACCACTACTTCTCCTACTACTACTACTACTACTACAAGAACAACCACTACTACTACTAGTACTACAAGAACAGCCACTACTACTACTACTACTACTACTACTACTACTACTACTACTACTACAAGAACAACCACTACTACTTCTAAAAGTACAACCACAACTACTACTACAAGAACAACCCCTACTACTGCTACAAGAACAACCACTGCTTCTCCTAGTACTACTTCTACTACAAGAACAACCACTACTACTAGTAGTATTACAAGAAAAACCACTACTACTACTACAAGAACAACTACTACTAATACTATTACAAGTACAACCACTACTACTACCAGAACAACCACTACTACTACTATAAGAGAAACCACTACTACTACTACTACATGAACAACCACTACTACTAGTACTAGAATGACAACAACAACCAGGACTACCACTACAAGAACAAACACTACTACTTCCAGAAGTAAAACCACTACTACTACTACTACTACTACAAGAACAACCACCACCACGACTACTACTACAAGAACAACCACTACTACTAATAATAATACTACAAGTACAACCACTACTACTACTACAAGAACAACCACTACAACTACCAATACTACCAATACAAGAACAACCGCTACTACTGCCAGAATTACAAGAACAACCAGTACTACTACTACAAGAACAACCACTACTACTACTACTACTAGAAGAACAACAACTACTACTACTACAAGAAACCACTATTACTTCTGCTACTACTACAAGAACAACCACTACTACTACTACAAGAACAACCACTACTTCTCCTACTACTACTACTACTTCTACAAGAACAACCACTACTACTACTACTACTAAAACTACTCCAAGAACAACCACTACTACTACTACAAGAACAACCACTACTACTTCTACAAGTACAACCACAACTATTACTACAAGAATAACCCCTACTACTACTAGAAGAACAACCGCTGCTTCTCCTATTACTACTACTACTACGAGAACAACCACTACTAATACTACTACTACTACAAGTACAACAATTACTACTACTACAAGAACAACCACTACTACTTCTACAAGAACAACAACTACAACCAGCACTACTAAAACTACAAGAAGAACCACTACTACTACAACAACCACCACCACTACTACAGCTACTACAAGAACAACCGCTACTACTGCTACTACTACTACTACTACTACAAGAACAACCACTACTACTACTACAAAAACAACCACTACTTCTCCTACTACTACTCCTACTACTACAAGAACAACAACTACTACTACTAGTACTACAAGAACAGCCACTACTACTACTACTACTACTACTACTACTACAAGAACAACCACTACTACTACAAGAACAACCACTACTACTATTACTATTACTACTACTACTACTACTACTACTACAAGAACAACCACTACTACTTCTAAAAGTACAACCACAACTACTACTACAAGAACAACCCCTACTACTGCTACAAGAACAACCACTGCTTCTCCTACTACTACTTCTACTACAAGAACAACCACTACTACTAGTAGTATTACAAGAAAAACCACTACTACTATTACAAGAACAACTACTACTAATACTATTACAAGTACAACCACTACTACTACCAGAACAACCACTACTACTACTACAAGAGAAACCACTACTACTACTACTACAAGAACAACCAGTACTACTACTACTAGCATTACAACAACAACCAGGACTACCACTACAAGAACAAACACTACTGCTTCCAGAAGTAAAACCACTACTACTACTACTACTACTACAAGAACAACCACCACCACGACTACTACTACAAGAACAACCACTACTACTAATAATAATACTACAAGTACAACCACTACTACTACTAAAAGAACAACCCCTACTACTACTACAAGAACAACCACTGCTTCTCCTACTACTAATATTACAAGAACAACCACCACATCTACTACTACTGCTACTAGAAGAACAAACACTACTACTACTACTACAAGAACAACCACTACTACTACTACTACTACTACTACAAGAACAACCACTACTACTACTACAAGAACAACCACTACTACTACTACAAGAACAGCCACTACAGCTAGTACAAGTATTACAAGAAAAACCACTACTACTACTACAAGAACAACCACTACTACTACTACAAGAACAACCACTACAACTACCACTACTACCAATACAAGAACAACCGCTACTACTGCCAGAATTACAAGAACAACCAGTACTACTACTACAAGAACAACCACTACTACTACTACTACTAGAAGAACAACAACTACTACTACTACTACTACAAGAAACCACTATTACTTCTGCTACTACTTCAAGAACAACCACTACTACTACTAGAAGAACAACCACTACTTCTCCTACTACTACTACTACTTCTACAAGAACAACCACTACTACTACTACTACTAAAACTACTGCAAGAACAACCAGTACTACTACTACAAGAACAACCACTACTACTTCTACAAGTACAACCACAACTACTACTACAAGAATAACCCCTACTACAACTAGAAGAACAACCGCTGCTTCTCCTATTACTACTACTACTACGAGAACAACCACTACTACTACTACTACTACTACAAGTACAACAATTACTACTACTACAAGAACAACCACTACTACTTCTACAAGAACAACAACTACAACCAGCACTACTAAAACTACAAGAAGAACCACTACTACTACAACAACAACCACCACTACTACTACTGCTACTACAAGAACAACCGCTACTACTGCTACTACTACTAATAGTACTACAAGAACAACCACTACTACTACTACAAGAACAACCACTACTTCTCCTACTACTACTACTACTACTACAAGAACAACCACTACTACTACTAGTACTACGAGAACAGCCACTACTACTACTACTACTACTACTACTACAAGAACAACCACTACTACTACAAGAACAACCACTACTACTATTACTATTACTACTACTACTACTACTACTACTACAAGAACAACCACTACTACTTCTAAAAGTACAACCACAACTACTACTACAAGAACAACCCCTACTACTGCTACAAGAACAACCACTGCTTCTCCTACTACTACTTCTACTACAAGAACAACCACTATTACTAGTAGTATTACACGAAAAACCACTACTACTACTACAAGAACAACTACTACTAATACTATTACAAGTACAACCACTACTACTACCAGAACAACCACTACTACTACTACAAGAGAAACCACTACTACTACTACTACAAGAACAACCACTAATACTACTACTAGCATTACAACAACAACCAGGACTACCACTACAAGAACAAACACTACTACTTCCAGAAGTAAAACCACCACTACTACTACTACTACTACAAGAACAACCACCACCACGACTACTACTACAAGAACAACCACTACTACTAATAATAATACTACAAGTACAACCACTATTACTACTAAAAGAACAACCCCTACTACTACTACAAGAACAACCACTGCTTCTCCTACTACTAATATTACAAGAACAACCACTACATCTACTACTACTGCTACTACAATAACAAACACTACTACTACTACTACAAGAACAACCACTACTACTACTACTACTACTACAAGAACAACCACTACTACTACTACAAGAACAACCACTACTACTACTACAAGAACAACCACTACAACTACCACTACTACCAATACAAGAACAACCGCTACTACTGCCAGAATTACAAGAACAACCAGTACTACTACTACAAGAACAACCACTACTACTACTACTACTAGAATAACAACAACAACTACTACTACTACTACTACAAGAAACCACTATTACTTCTGCTACTACTACAAGAACAACCACTACTACTACTACTAGCATTACAACAACAACCAGGACTACCACTACAAGAACAAACACTACTACTTCCAGAAGTAAAACCACTACTACTACTACTACTACAAGAACAACCACCACCACGACTACTACTACAAGAACAACCACTACTACTACTACTACTAGAAGAACAACAACTACTACTACTACTACAACAAGAAACCACTATTACTTCTGCTACTACTACAAGAACAACCACTTCTACTACTACAAGAACAACCACTACTTCTCCTACTACTACTACTACTTCTACAAGAACAACCACTACTACTACTACTAAAACTACTGCAAGAACAACCAGTACTACTACTACAAGAACAACCACTACTACTTCTACAAGTACAACCACAACTACTACTACAAGAATAACCCCTACTACAACTAGAAGAACAACCGCTGCTTCTCCTATTACTACTACTACTACGAGAACAACCACTACTACTACTACTACTACAAGTACAACAATTACTACTACTACAAGAACAACCACTACTACTTCTACAAGAACAACAACTACAACCAGCACTACTAAAACTACAAGAAGAACCACTACTACTACAACAACAACCACCACTACTACTACTGCTACTACAAGAACAACCGCTACTACTGCTACTACTACTAATAGTACTACAAGAACAACCACTACTACTACTACAAGAACAACCACTACTTCTCCTACTACTACTACTACTACTACAAGAACAACCACTACTACTACTAGTACTACGAGAACAGCCACTACTACTACTACTACTACTACTACTACTACAAGAACAACCACTACTACTACAAGAACAACCACTACTACTATTACTATTACTACTACTACTACTACTACTACTACAAGAACAACCACTACTACTTCTAAAAGTACAACCACAACTACTACTACAAGAACAACCCCTACTACTGCTACAAGAACAACCACTGCTTCTCCTACTACTACTTCTACTACAAGAACAACCACTACTACTAGTAGTATTACACGAAAAACCACTACTACTACTACAAGAACAACTACTACTAATACTATTACAAGTACAACCACTACTACTACCAGAACAACCACTACTACTACTACAAGAGAAACCACTACTACTACTACTACAAGAACAACCACTAATACTACTACTAGCATTACAACAACAACCAGGACTACCACTACAAGAACAAACACTACTACTTCCAGAAGTAAAACCACCACTACTACTACTACTACTACAAGAACAACCACCACCACGACTACTACTACAAGAACAACCACTACTACTAATAATAATACTACAAGTACAACCACTATTACTACTAAAAGAACAACCCCTACTACTACTACAAGAACAACCACTGCTTCTCCTACTACTAATATTACAAGAACAACCACTACATCTACTACTACTGCTACTACAATAACAAACACTACTACTACTACTACAAGAACAACCACTACTACTACTACTACTACTACAAGAACAACCACTACTACTACTACAAGAACAACCACTACTACTACTACAAGAACAACCACTACAACTACCACTACTACCAATACAAGAACAACCGCTACTACTGCCAGAATTACAAGAACAACCAGTACTACTACTACAAGAACAACCACTACTACTACTACTACTAGAATAACAACAACAAGTACTACTACTACTACTACAAGAAACCACTATTACTTCTGCTACTACTACAAGAACAACCACTACTACTACTACTAGCATTACAACAACAACCAGGACTACCACTACAAGAACAAACACTACTACTTCCAGAAGTAAAACCACTACTACTACTACTACTACAAGAACAACCACCACCACGACTACTACTACAAGAACAACCACTACTACTACTACTACTAGAAGAACAACAACTACTACTACTACTACAACAAGAAACCACTATTACTTCTGCTACTACTACAAGAACAACCACTTCTACTACTACAAGAACAACCACTACTTCTCCTACTACTACTACTACTTCTACAAGAACAACCACTACTACTACTACTAAAACTACTGCAAGAACAACCAGTACTACTACTACAAGAACAACCACTACTACTTCTACAAGTACAACCACAACTACTACTACAAGAATAACCCCTACTACAACTAGAAGAACAACCGCTGCTTCTCCTATTACTACTACTACTACGAGAACAACCACTACTACTACTACTACTACAAGTACAACAATTACTACTACTACAAGAACAACCACTACTACTTCTACAAGAACAACAACTACAACCAGCACTACTAAAACTACAAGAAGAACCACTACTACTACAACAACAACCACCACTACTACTACTGCTACTACAAGAACAACCGCTACTACTGCTACTACTACTACTACTACAAGAACAACCACTACTACTACTATAAGAACAACCACTACTACTACTAATAATACCACAAGTACAACCACTACTACTACTAAAAGTACAACCCCTACTACTACTACAAGAACAACCACTGCTTCTCCTACTACTAATATTACAAGAACAACCACTACATCTACTACTACTGCTACTACAAGAACAAACACTACTACTACTACTACAAGAACAACCACTACTACTACTACTACTACTACAAGAACAACCACTACTACTACTACAAGAACAACCACTACTACTACTACAAGAACAGCCACTACAGCTAGTACAAGTATTACAAGAAAAACCACTACTACTACTACAAGAACAACCACTGCTACTACTACAAGAACAACCACTACAACTACCACTACTACCAATACAAGAACAACCGCTACTACTGCCAGAATTACAAGAACAACTAGTACTACTACTACAAGAACAACCACTACTACTACTACTACTAGAAGAACAACAACTACTACTACTACTACTACAAGAAACCACTATTACTTCTGCTACTACTACAAGAACAACCACTACTACAACTACAAGAACAACCACTACTTCTCCTACTACTACTACTACTTCTACAAGAACAACCACTACTACTACTACTACTAAAACTACTGCAAGAACAACCAGTACTACTACTACAAGAACAACCACTACTACTTCTACAAGTACAACCACAACTACTACTACAAGAATAACCCCTACTACAACTAGAAGAACAACCGCTGCTTCTCCTATTACTACTACTACTACGAGAACAACCACTACTACTACTACTACTACTACAAGTACAACAATTACTACTACTACAAGAACAACCACTACTACTTCTACAAGAACAACAACTACAACCAGCACTACTAAAACTACAAGAAGAACCACTACTACTACAACAACAACCACCACCACTACTACAGCTACTACAAGAACAACCGCTACTACTGCTACTACTACTACTACTACTACAAGAACAACCACTACTACTACTACAAAAACAACCACTACTTCTCCTCCTACTACTACTACTACTACAAGAACAACAACTACTACTACTAGTACTACAAGAACAGCCACTACTACTACTACTACTACTACTACTACTTCTACAAGAACAACCACTACTACTACAAGAACAACCACTACTACTATTACTATTACTACTACTACTACTACTACTACTACAAGAACAACCACTACTACTTCTAAAAGTACAACCACAACTACTACTACAAGAACAACCCCTACTACTGCTACAAGAACAACCACTGCTTCTCCTACTACTACTTCTACTACAAGAACAACCACTACTACTAGTAGTATTACAAGAAAAACCACTACTACTACTACAAGAACAACTACTACTAATACTATTACAAGTGCAACCACTACTACTACCAGAACAACCACTACTACTACTACAAGAGAAACCACTACTACTACTACTACAAGAACAACCACTACTACTACTACTAGCATTACAACAACAACCAGGACTACCACTACAAGAACAAACACTACTACTTCCAGAAGTAAAACCACTACTACTACTACTACTACTACAAGAACAACCACCACCACGACTACTACTACAAGAACAACCACTACTACTACTAATAATACTACAAGTACAACCACTACTACTACTAAAAGAACAACCCCTACTACTACTACAAGAACAACCACTGCTTCTCCTACTACTAATATTACAAGAACAACCACCACATCTACTACTACTGCTACTAGAAGAACAAACACTACTACTACTACTACAAGAACAACCACTACTACTACTACAAGAACAGCCACTACAGCTAGTACAAGTATTACAAGAAAAACCACTACTACTACTACAAGAACAACCACTACTACTACTACAAGAACAACCACTACAACTACCACTACTACCAATACAAGAACAACCGCTACTACTGCCAGAATTACAAGAACAACCAGTACTACTACTACAAGAACAACCACTACTACTACTACTACTAGAAGAACAACAACTACTACTACTACTACAAGAAACCACTATTACTTCTGCTACTACTTCAAGAACAACCACTACTACTACTAGAAGAACAACCACTACTTCTCCTACTACTACTACTACTTCTACAAGAACAACCTCTACTACTACTACTACTAAAACTACTGCAAGAACAACCAGTACTACTACTACAAGAACAACCACTACTACTTCTACAAGTACAACCACAACTACTACTACAAGAATAACCCCTACTACAACTAGAAGAACAACCGCTGCTTCTCCTATTACTACTACTACTACGAGAACAACCACTACTACTACTACTACAAGTACAACAATTACTAC
Source organism: Alligator mississippiensis (assembly GCF_030867095.1). Taxonomy (NCBI): domain Eukaryota; kingdom Metazoa; phylum Chordata; order Crocodylia; family Alligatoridae; genus Alligator; species Alligator mississippiensis. The sequence goes on from NC_081832.1 coordinate 30,932,209, forward strand.
TACTACAAGAACAACCACTACTACTTCTACAAGAACAACAACTACAACCAGCACTACTAAAACTACAAGAAGAACCACTACTACTACAACAACAACCACCACTACTACTACTGCTACTACAAGAACAACCGCTACTACTACTACAAGAACAACCACTACTTCTCCTACTACTACTACTACTACTACAAGAACAACCACTACTACTACTAGTACTACAATAACAGCCACTACTACTACTACTACTACTACTACTACTACTACTACTACTACTACTACAAGAACAACCACTACTACTACAAGAACAACCACTACTACTATTACTATTACTACTACTACTACTACTACTACAAGAACAACCACTACTACTTCTAAAAGTACAACCACAACTACTACTACAAGAACAACCCCTACTACTGCTACAAGAACAACCACTGCTTCTCCTACTACTACTTCTACTACAAGAACAACCACTACTACTAGTAGTATTACAAGAAAAACCACTACTACTACTACAAGAACAACTACTACTAATACTATTACAAGTACAACCACTACTACTACCAGAACAACCACTACTACTACTACAAGAGAAACCACTACTACTATTACTACAAGAACAACCACTACTACTACTACTAGCATTACAACAACAACCAGGACTACCACTACAAGAACAAACACTACTACTTCCAGAAGTAAAACCACTACTACTACTACTACTACTACAAGACCAACCACCACCACGACTACTACTACAAGAACAACCACTACTACTAATAATAATACTACAAGTACAACCACTATTACTACTAAAAGAACAACCCCTACTACTACTACAAGAACAACCACTGCTTCTCCTACTACTAATATTACAAGAACAACCACTACATCTACTACTACTGCTACTACAATAACAAACACTACTACTACTACTACAAGAACAACCACTACTACTACTACTACTACAAGAACAACCACTACTACTACTACAAGAACAACCACTACTATTACTACAAGAACAGCCACTACAGCTAGTACAAGTATTACAAGAAAAACCACTACTACTACTACAAGAACAAGCACTACTACTACTACAAGAACAACCACTACAACTACCACTACTACCAATACAAGAACAACCGCTACTACTGCCAGAATTACAAGAACAACCAGTACTACTACTACAAGAACAACCACTACTACTACTACTACTAGAATAACAACAAGTACTACTACTACTACTACAAGAAACCACTATTACTTCTGCTACTACTACAAGAACAACCACTACTACTACTACTAGCATTACAACAACAACCAGGACTACCACTACAAGAACAAACACTACTACTTCCAGAAGTAAAACCACTACTACTACTACTACTACAAGAACAACCACCACCACGACTACTACTACAAGAACAACCACTACTACTACTACTACTAGAAGAACAACAACTACTACTACTACTACTACAAGAAACCACTATTACTTCTGCTACTACTACAAGAACAACCTCTACTACTACTACAAGAACAACCACTACTTCTCCTACTACTACTACTACTTCTACAAGAACAACCACTACTACTACTACTACTAAAACTACTGCAAGAACAACCAGTACTACTACTACAAGAACAACCACTACTACTTCTACAAGTACAACCACAACTACTACTACAAGAATAACCCCTACTACAACTTGAAGAACAACCGCTGCTTCTCCTATTACTACTACTACTACGAGAACAACCACTACTACTACTACTACAAGTTCAACAATTACTACTACTACAAGAACAACCACTACTACTTCTACAAGAACAACAACTACAACCAGCACTACTAAAACTACAAGAAGAACCACTACTACTACAACAACAACCACCACTACTACTACTGCTACTACAAGAACAACCGCTACTACTGCTACTACTACTAATACTACTACAAGAACAACCACTACTACTACTACAAGAACAACCACTACTTCTCCTACTACTACTACTACTACTACAAGAACAACCACTACTACTACTAGTACTACAAGAACAGCCACTACTACTACTACTACTACTACTACTACTACTACTACTACTACAAGAACAACCACTACTACTACAAGAACAACCACTACTACTATTACTATTACTACTACTACTACTGCTACTACAAGAACAACCACTACTACTTCTAAAAGTACAACCACAACTACTACTACAAGAACAACCCCTACTACTGCTACAAGAACAACCACTGCTTCTCCTACTACTACTTCTACTACAAGAACAACCACTACTACTAGTAGTATTACAAGAAAAACCACTACTACTACTACAAGAACAACTACTACTAATACTATTACAAGTACAACCACTACTACTACCAGAACAACCACTTCTACTACTACAAGAGAAACCACTACTACTACTACTACAAGAACAACCACTACTACTACTACTAGCATTACAACAACAACCAGGACTACCACTACAAGAACAAACACTACTACTTCCAGAAGTAAAACCACTACTACTACTACTACAAGAACAACCACCACCACGACTACTACTACAAGAACAACCACTACTACTAATAATAATACTACAAGTACAACCACTATTACTACTAAAAGAACAACCCCTACTACTACTACAAGAACAACCACTACTTCTCCTACTACTACTACTACTTCTACAAGAACAACCACTACTACTACTACTAAAACTACTGCAAGAACAACCAGTACTACTACTACAAGAACAACCACTACTACTTCTACAAGTACAACCACAACTACTACTACAAGAATAACCCCTACTACAACTAGAAGAACAACCGCTGCTTCTCCTATTACTACTACTACTACGAGAACAACCACTACTACTACTACTACTACTACAATTACAACAATTACTGCTACTACAAGAACAACCACTACTACTTCTACAAGAACAACAACTACAACCAGCACTACTAAAACTACAAGAAGAACCACTACTACTACAACAACAACCACCACCACTACTACAGCTACTACAAGAACAACCGCTACTACTGCTACTACTACTACTACTACTACAAGAACAACCACTACTACTACTACAAGAACAACCACTACTTCTCCTACTACTACTACTACTACTACAAGAACAACCACTACTACTACTAGTACTACAAGAACAGCCACTACTACTACTACTACTACTACTACTACTACTACTACTACTACTACAAGAACAACCACTACTACTTCTAAAAGTACAACCACAACTACTACTACAAGAACAACCCCTACTACTGCTACAAGAACAACCACTGCTTCTCCTAGTACTACTTCTACTACAAGAACAACCACTACTACTAGTAGTATCACAAGAAAAACCACTACTACTACTACAAGAACAACTACTACTAATACTATTACAAGTACAACCACTACTACTACCAGAACAACCACTACTACTACTATAAGAGAAACCACTACTACTACTACTACATGAACAACCACTACTACTAGTACTAGAATGACAACAACAACCAGGACTACCACTACAAGAACAAACACTACTACTTCCAGAAGTAAAACCACTACTACTACTACTACTACTACAAGAACAACCACCACCACGACTACTACTACAAGAACAACCACTACTACTAATAATAATACTACAAGTACAACCACTACTACTACTACAAGAACAACCACTACAACTACCAATACTACCAATACAAGAACAACCGCTACTACTGCCAGAATTACAAGAACAACCAGTACTACTACTACAAGAACAACCACTACTACTACTACTACTAGAAGAACAACAACTACTACTACTACAAGAAACCACTATTACTTCTGCTACTACTACAAGAACAACCACTACTACTACTACAAGAACAACCACTACTTCTCCTACTACTACTACTACTTCTACAAGAACAACCACTACTACTACTACTACTAAAACTACTCCAAGAACAACCACTACTACTACTACAAGAACAACCACTACTACTTCTACAAGTACAACCACAACTATTACTACAAGAATAACCCCTACTACTACTAGAAGAACAACCGCTGCTTCTCCTATTACTACTACTACTACGAGAACAACCACTACTAATACTACTACTACTACAAGTACAACAATTACTACTACTACAAGAACAACCACTACTACTTCTACAAGAACAACAACTACAACCAGCACTACTAAAACTACAAGAAGAACCACTACTACTACAACAACAACCACCACCACTACTACAGCTACTACAAGAACAACCGCTACTACTGCTACTACTACTACTACTACAAGAACAACCACTACTACTACTACAAGAACAACCACTACTTCTCCTACTACTACTACTACTACTACAAGAACAACCACTACTACTACTAGTACTACAAGAACAGCCACTACTACTACTACTACTACTACTACTACTACTACTACTACAAGAACAACCACTACTACTTCTAAAAGTACAACCACAACTACTACTACAAGAACAACCCCTACTACTGCTACAAGAACAACCACTGCTTCTCCTAGTACTACTTCTACTACAAGAACAACCACTACTACTAGTAGTATTACAAGAAAAACCACTACTACTACTACAAGAACAACTACTACTAATACTATTACAAGTACAACCACTACTACTACCAGAACAACCACTACTACTACTATAAGAGAAACCACTACTACTACTACTACATGAACAACCACTACTACTAGTACTAGAATGACAACAACAACCAGGACTACCACTACAAGAACAAACACTACTACTTCCAGAAGTAAAACCACTACTACTACTACTACTACTACAAGAACAACCACCACCACGACTACTACTACAAGAACAACCACTACTACTAATAATAATACTACAAGTACAACCAGTACTACTACTACAAGAACAACCACTACAACTACCAATACTACCAATACAAGAACAACCGCTACTACTGCCAGAATTACAAGAACAACCAGTACTACTACTACAAGAACAACCACTACTACTACTACTACTAGAAGAACAACAACTACTACTACTACAAGAAACCACTATTACTTCTGCTACTACTACAAGAACAACCACTACTACTACTACAAGAACAACCACTACTTCTCCTACTACTACTACTACTTCTACAAGAACAACCACTACTACTACTACTACTAAAACTACTCCAAGAACAACCACTACTACTACTACAAGAACAACCACTACTACTTCTACAAGTACAACCACAACTATTACTACAAGAATAACCCCTACTACTACTAGAAGAACAACCGCTGCTTCTCCTATTACTACTACTACTACGAGAACAACCACTACTAATACTACTACTACTACAAGTACAACAATTACTACTACTACAAGAACAACCACTACTACTTCTACAAGAACAACAACTACAACCAGCACTACTAAAACTACAAGAAGAACCACTACTACTACAACAACCACCACCACTACTACAGCTACTACAAGAACAACCGCTACTACTGCTACTACTACTACTACTACTACAAGAACAACCACTACTACTACTACAAAAACAACCACTACTTCTCCTACTACTACTCCTACTACTACAAGAACAACAACTACTACTACTAGTACTACAAGAACAGCCACTACTACTACTACTACTACTACTACTACTACTACTACAAGAACAACCACTACTACTACAAGAACAACCACTACTACTATTACTATTACTACTACTACTACTACTACTACAAGAACAACCACTACTACTTCTAAAAGTACAACCACAACTACTACTACAAGAACAACCCCTACTACTGCTACAAGAACAACCACTGCTTCTCCTACTACTACTTCTACTACAAGAACAACCACTACTACTAGTAGTATTACAAGAAAAACCACTACTACTACTACAAGAACAACTACTACTAATACTATTACAAGTACAACCACTACTACTACCAGAACAACCACTACTACTACTACAAGAGAAACCACTACTACTACTACTACAAGAACAACCACTACTACTACTACTAGCATTACAACAACAACCAGGACTACCACTACAAGAACAAACACTACTACTTCCAGAAGTAAAACCACTACTACTACTACTACAAGAACAACCACCACCACGACTACTACTACAAGAACAACCACTACTACTAATAATAATACTACAAGTACAACCACTATTACTACTAAAAGAACAACCCCTACTACTACTACAAGAACAACCACTACTTCTCCTACTACTACTACTACTTCTACAAGAACAACCACTACTACTACTACTAAAACTACTGCAAGAACAACCAGTACTACTACTACAAGAACAACCACTACTACTTCTACAAGTACAACCACAACTACTACTACAAGAATAACCCCTACTACAACTAGAAGAACAACCGCTGCTTCTCCTATTACTACTACTACTACGAGAACAACCACTACTACTACTACTACTACTACAATTACAACAATTACTGCTACTACAAGAACAACCACTACTACTTCTACAAGAACAACAACTACAACCAGCACTACTAAAACTACAAGAAGAACCACTACTACTACAACAACAACCACCACCACTACTACAGCTACTACAAGAACAACCGCTACTACTGCTACTACTACTACTACTACAAGAACAACCACTACTACTACTACAAGAACAACCACTACTTCTCCTACTACTACTACTACTACTACAAGAACAACCACTACTACTACTAGTACTACAAGAACAGCCACTACTACTACTACTACTACTACTACTACTACTACTACTACTACAAGAACAACCACTACTACTTCTAAAAGTACAACCACAACTACTACTACAAGAACAACCCCTACTACTGCTACAAGAACAACCACTGCTTCTCCTACTACTACTTCTACTACAAGAACAACCACTACTACTAGTAGTATTACAAGAAAAACCACTACTACTACTACAAGAACAACCACTACTACTACAAGAACAACCACTACTACTATTACTATTACTACTACTACTACTACTACTACAAGAACAACCACTACTACTTCTAAAAGTACAACCACAACTACTACTACAAGAACAACCCCTACTACTGCTACAAGAACAACCACTGCTTCTACTACTACTACTTCTACTACAAGAACAACCACTACTACTAGTAGTATTACAAGAAAAACCACTACTACTACTACAAGAACAACTACTACTAATACTATTACAAGTACAACCACTACTACTACCAGAACAACCACTACTACTACTACAAGAGAAACCACTACTACTATTACTACAAGAACAACCACTACTACTACTACTAGCATTACAACAACAACCAGGACTACCACTACAAGAACAAACACTACTACTTCCAGAAGTAAAACCACTACTACTACTACTACTACTACAAGACCAACCACCACCACGACTACTACTACAAGAACAACCACTACTACTAATAATAATACTACAAGTACAACCACTATTACTACTAAAAGAACAACCCCTACTACTACTACAAGAACAACCACTGCTTCTCCTACTACTAATATTACAAGAAGAACCACTACATCTACTACTACTGCTACTACAAGAACAAACACTACTACTACTACTACTACAAGAACAACCACTACTACTACTACTACTACAAGTAGAACCACTACTACTACTACAAGAACAACCACTGCTTCTCCTACTACTAATATTACAAGAACAACCACTACATCTACTACTACTGCTACTACAATAACAACCACTACTACTACTACTACTACTACTACAAGAACAACCACTACTACTACTACAAGAACAACCACTACTACTACTACAAGAACAGCCACTACAGCTAGTACAAGTATTACAAGAAAAACCACTACTATTACTACAAGAACAACCACTACTACTACTACAAGAACAACCACTACAACTACCACTACTACCAATACAAGAACAACCGCTACTACTGTCAGAATTACAAGAACAACCAGTACTACTACTACAAGAACAACCACTACTACTACTACTACTAGAAGAACAACAACAACTACTACTACAAGAAACCACTATTACTTCTGCTACTACTACAAGAACAACCACTACTACTACTACTAGCATTACAACAACAACCAGGACTACCACTACAAGAACAAACACTACTACTTCCAGAAGTAAAACCACTACTACTACTACTACTACAAGAACAACCACCTCCACGACTACTACTACAAGAACAACCACTACTATTACTAATAATACTACAAGTACAACCACTACTACTACTAAAAGAACAACCCCTACTACTACTACAAGAACAACCACTGCTTCTCCTACTACTAATATTACAAGAACAACCACTACATCTACTACTACTGCTACTACAAGAACAACCACTACTACTGCCAGAATTACAAGAACAACCAGTACTACTACTACAAGAACAACCACCACTACTACTACAACTAGAAGAACAACAACTACTACTACTACTACAAGAAACCACTATTACTTCTGCTACTACTACAAGAACAACCACTACTACTACTACAAGAACAACCACTACTACTACTACTACTACTACAAGAACAACCACTACTACTACTACAAGAACAACCACTACTACTACTACAAGAACAGCCACTACAGCTAGTACAAGTATTACAAGAAAAACCACTGCTTCTACTACAAGAACAACCACTACTACTTCTACAAGAACAACAACTACAACTACCACTACTAAAACTAGAAGAACAACCACTACTACTACAACAACAACCACCACTACTACTACAGCTACTACAAGAACAACCGCTACTACTGATACTACTACTACTACTACAAGAACAACCACTACTACTACTACAAGAACAACCACTACTTCTCCTACTACTACTACTTCTACAAGAACAACCACTACTACTACTACTACTAAAACTACTCCAAGAACAACCACTACTACTACTACAAGAACAACCACTACTACTTCTACAAGTACACCCACAACTACTACTACAAGAATAACACCTACTACTACTAAAAGAACAACCGCTGCTTCTTCTATTACTACTACTACTACGAGAACAACCACTACTACTACTACTACTACTACAAGTACAAAAATTACTACTACTACAAGAACAACCACTACTACTTCTACAAGAACAACAACTACAACTACCACTACTAAAACTACAAGAACAACCACTACTACAACAACAACAACCACCACTACTACTACTGCTACTACAAGAACAACCGCTACTACTGCTACTACTACTACTACTACTACAAGAACAACCACTACTACTACTACAAGAACAACCACTCCTCCTCCTCCTCCTCCTACTACTACTACTACTACTACAAGAACAACCACTACTACTACTAGTACTACAAGAACAGGCACTACTACTACTACTACTACTACTACTCCAAGAACAACCACTACTACTACAAGAACAACCACTACTACAACAACAACCACCACTAATACTACTGCTACTACAAGAACAACCGCTACTACTGCTACTACTACTACTACTACTACTACAAGAACAACCACTACTACTAGTAGTACTACAAGAACAGCCACTACTACTACTACTACTACTACTAGTACTACTACTACTACAAGAACAACCACTACTACTACAAGAACAACCACTACTACTATTACTATTACTACTACTACTACTAAAAGAACAACCACTACTACTACTACAAGAACAACCACTACAACTACCACTACTACCAATACAAGAACAACCGCTACTACTGCCAGAATTACAAGAACAACCAGTACTACTACTACAAGAACAACCACTACTTCTACTACTACTAGAAGAACAACAACTACTACTACTACAAGAAACCACTATTACTTGTGCTACTACTACAAGAACAACCACTACTACTACTACAAGAACAACCACTACTTCTCCTACTATTACTACTACTTCTACAAGAACAACCACTACTACTACTACTACTAAAACTACTCCAAGAACAACCACTACTACTACTACAAGAACAACCACTACTACTTCTACAAGCACAACCACAAATACTACTACAAGAATAACCCCTACTACTACTAGAAGAACAACCGCTGCTTCTCCTATTACTACTACTACTACGAGAACAACCACTACTACTACTACTACTACTACTAGTACAACAATTACTACTACTACAAGAACAACCACTACTACTTCTACAAGAACAACAACTACAACTACCACTACTAAAACTAGAAGAACAACCACTACTACTACAACAACAACCACCACTACTACTACTGCTACTACAAGAACAACCGCTACTACTGATACTACTACTACTACTACAAGAACAACCACTACTACTACTACAAGAACAACCACTACTTCTCCTACTACTACTACTACTACAAGAACAACCACTACTACTACTAGTACTACAAGAACAGCCACTACTACTACTACTACTACTACTACAAGAACAACCACTACTACTACAAGAACAACCACTACTACTATTACTATTACTACTACTACTACTACTACTACTACTACAAGAACAACCACTACTACTTCTAAAAGTACAACCACAACTACTACTACAAGAACAACCCCTACTACTGCTACAAGAACAACCACTGCTTCTCCTACTACTACTTCTACTACAAGAACAACCACTACTACTAGTAGTATTACAAGAAAAACCACTACTACTACTACAAGAACAACTACTACTAATACTATTACAAGTACAACCACTACTACTACCAGAACAACCACTACTACTACTACAAGAGAAACCACTACTACTACTACTACAAGAACAACCACTACTACTACTACTAGCATTACAACAACAACCAGGACTACCACTACAAGAACAAACACTACTACTTCCAGAAGTAAAACCACCACTACTACTACTACTACTACAAGAACAACCACCACCACGACTACTACTACAAGAACAACCACTACTACTACTAATAATACTACAAGTACAACCACTACTACTACTAAAAGAACAACCCCTACTACTACTACAAGAACAACCACTGCTTCTCCTACTACTAATATTACAAGAACAACCACCACATCTACTACTACTGCTACTAGAAGAACAAACACTACTACTACTACTACAAGAACAACCACTACTACTACTACAAGAACAGCCACTACAGCTAGTACAAGTATTACAAGAAAAACCACTACTACTACTACAAGAACAACCACTACTACTACTACAAGAACAACCACTACAACTACCACTACTACCAATACAAGAACAACCGCTACTACTGCCAGAATTACAAGAACAACCAGTACTACTACTACAAGAACAACCACTACTACTACTACTACTAGAAGAACAACAACTACTACTACTACTACAAGAAACCACTATTACTTCTGCTACTACTTCAAGAACAACCACTACTACTACTAGAAGAACAACCACTACTTCTCCTACTACTACTACTACTTCTACAAGAACAACCTCTACTACTACTACTACTAAAACTACTGCAAGAACAACCAGTACTACTACTACAAGAACAACCACTACTACTTCTACAAGTACAACCACAACTACTACTACAAGAATAACCCCTACTACAACTAGAAGAACAACCGCTGCTTCTCCTATTACTACTACTACTACGAGAACAACCACTACTACTACTACTACAAGTACAACAATTACTACTACTACAAGAACAACCACTACTACTTCTACAAGAACAACAACTACAACCAGCACTACTAAAACTACAAGAAGAACCACTACTACTACAACAACAACCACCACTACTACTACTGCTACTACAAGAACAACCGCTACTACTACTACAAGAACAACCACTACTTCTCCTACTACTACTACTACTACTACAAGAACAACCACTACTACTACTAGTACTACAATAACAGCCACTACTACTACTACTACTACTACTACTACTACTACTACTACTACAAGAACAACCACTACTACTACAAGAACAACCACTACTACTATTACTATTACTACTACTACTACTACTACTACTACAAGAACAACCACTACTACTTCTAAAAGTACAACCACAACTACTACTACAAGAACAACCCCTACTACTGCTACAAGAACAACCACTGCTTCTCCTACTACTACTTCTACTACAAGAACAACCACTACTACTAGTAGTATTACAAGAAAAACCACTACTACTACTACAAGAACAACTACTACTAATACTATTACAAGTACAACCACTACTACTACCAGAACAACCACTACTACTACTACAAGAGAAACCACTACTACTATTACTACAAGAACAACCACTACTACTACTACTAGCATTACAACAACAACCAGGACTACCACTACAAGAACAAACACTACTACTTCCAGAAGTAAAACCACCACTACTACTACTACTACTACAAGACCAACCACCACCACGACTACTACTACAAGAACAACCACTACTACTAATAATAATACTACAAGTACAACCACTATTACTACTAAAAGAACAACCCCTACTACTACTACAAGAACAACCACTGCTTCTCCTACTACTAATATTACAAGAACAACCACTACATCTACTACTACTGCTACTACAATAACAAACACTACTACTACTACTACAAGAACAACCACTACTACTACTACTACTACAAGAACAACCACTACTACTACTACAAGAACAACCACTACTATTACTACAAGAACAGCCACTACAGCTAGTACAAGTATTACAAGAAAAACCACTACTACTACTACAAGAACAAGCACTACTACTACTACAAGAACAACCACTACTACTACTACTACTAGAATAACAACAAGTACTACTACTACTACTACAAGAAACCACTATTACTTCTGCTACTACTACAAGAACAACCACTACTACTACTACTAGCATTACAACAACAACCAGGACTACCACTACAAGAACAAACACTACTACTTCCAGAAGTAAAACCACTACTACTACTACTACTACAAGAACAACCACCACCACGACTACTACTACAAGAACAACCACTACTACTACTACTACTAGAAGAACAACAACTACTACTACTACTACTACAAGAAACCACTATTACTTCTGCTACTACTACAAGAACAACCTCTACTACTACTACAAGAACAACCACTACTTCTCCTACTACTACTACTACTTCTACAAGAACAACCACTACTACTACTACTACTAAAACTACTGCAAGAACAACCAGTACTACTACTACAAGAACAACCACTACTACTTCTACAAGTACAACCACAACTACTACTACAAGAATAACCCCTACTACAACTTGAAGAACAACCGCTGCTTCTCCTATTACTACTACTACTACGAGAACAACCACTACTACTACTACTACAAGTTCAACAATTACTACTACTACAAGAACAACCACTACTACTTCTACAAGAACAACAACTACAACCAGCACTACTAAAACTACAAGAAGAACCACTACTACTACAACAACAACCACCACTACTACTACTGCTACTACAAGAACAACCGCTACTACTGCTACTACTACTAATACTACTACAAGAACAACCACTACTACTACTACAAGAACAACCACTACTTCTCCTACTACTACTACTACTACTACAAGAACAACCACTACTACTACTAGTACTACAAGAACAGCCACTACTACTACTACTACTTCTACTACTACTACTACTACAAGAACAACCACTACTACTACAAGAACAACCACTACTACTATTACTATTACTACTACTACTACTACTACTACAAGAACAACCACTACTACTTCTAAAAGTACAACCACAACTACTACTACAAGAACAACCCCTACTACTGCTACAAGAACAACCACTGCTTCTCCTACTACTACTTCTACTACAAGAACAACCACTACTACTAGTAGTATTACAAGAAAAACCACTACTACTACTACAAGAACAACTACTACTAATACTATTACAAGTACAACCACTACTACTACCAGAACAACCACTACTACTACTACAAGAGAAACCACTACTACTACAAGAACAACCACTACTACTACTACTAGCATTACAACAACAACCAGGACTACCACTACAAGAACAAACACTACTACTTCCAGAAGTAAAACCACTACTACTACTACTACAAGAACAACCACCACCACGACTACTACTACAAGAACAACCACTACTACTAATAATAATACTACAAGTACAACCACTATTACTACTAAAAGAACAACCCCTACTACTACTACAAGAACAACCACTACTTCTCCTACTACTACTACTACTTCTACAAGAACAACCACTACTACTACTACTAAAACTACTGCAAGAACAACCAGTACTACTACTACAAGAACAACCACTACTACTTCTACAAGTACAACCACAACTACTACTACAAGAATAACCCCTACTACAACTAGAAGAACAACCGCTGCTTCTCCTATTACTACTACTACTACGAGAACAACCACTACTACTACTACTACTACTACAATTACAACAATTACTGCTACTACAAGAACAACCACTACTACTTCTACAAGAACAACAACTACAACCAGCACTACTAAAACTACAAGAAGAACCACTACTACTACAACAACAACCACCACCACTACTACAGCTACTACAAGAACAACCGCTACTACTGCTACTACTACTACTACTACAAGAACAACCACTACTACTACTACAAGAACAACCACTACTTCTCCTACTACTACTACTACTACTACAAGAACAACCACTACTACTACTAGTACTACAAGAACAGCCACTACTACTACTACTACTACTACTACTACTACTACTACTACTACTACAAGAACAACCACTACTACTTCTAAAAGTACAACCACAACTACTACTACAAGAACAACCCCTACTACTGCTACAAGAACAACCACTGCTTCTCCTAGTACTACTTCTACTACAAGAACAACCACTACTACTAGTAGTATTACAAGAAAAACCACTACTACTACTACAAGAACAACTACTACTAATACTATTACAAGTACAACCACTACTACTACCAGAACAACCACTACTACTACTATAAGAGAAACCACTACTACTACTACTACATGAACAACCACTACTACTAGTACTAGAATGACAACAACAACCAGGACTACCACTACAAGAACAAACACTACTACTTCCAGAAGTAAAACCACTACTACTACTACTACTACTACAAGAACAACCACCACCACGACTACTACTACAAGAACAACCACTACTACTAATAATAATACTACAAGTACAACCACTACTACTACTACAAGAACAACCACTACAACTACCAATACTACCAATACAAGAACAACCGCTACTACTGCCAGAATTACAAGAACAACCAGTACTACTACTACAAGAACAACCACTACTACTACTACTACTAGAAGAACAACAACTACTACTACTACAAGAAACCACTATTACTTCTGCTACTACTACAAGAACAACCACTACTACTACTACAAGAACAACCACTACTTCTCCTACTACTACTACTACTTCTACAAGAACAACCACTACTACTACTACTACTAAAACTACTCCAAGAACAACCACTACTACTACTACAAGAACAACCACTACTACTTCTACAAGTACAACCACAACTATTACTACAAGAATAACCCCTACTACTACTAGAAGAACAACCGCTGCTTCTCCTATTACTACTACTACTACGAGAACAACCACTACTAATACTACTACTACTACAAGTACAACAATTACTACTACTACAAGAACAACCACTACTACTTCTACAAGAACAACAACTACAACCAGCACTACTAAAACTACAAGAAGAACCACTACTACTACAACAACCACCACCACTACTACAGCTACTACAAGAACAACCGCTACTACTGCTACTACTACTACTACTACTACAAGAACAACCACTACTACTACTACAAAAACAACCACTACTTCTCCTACTACTACTCCTACTACTACAAGAACAACAACTACTACTACTAGTACTACAAGAACAGCCACTACTACTACTACTACTACTACTACTACTACAAGAACAACCACTACTACTACAAGAACAACCACTACTACTATTACTATTACTACTACTACTACTACTACTACTACAAGAACAACCACTACTACTTCTAAAAGTACAACCACAACTACTACTACAAGAACAACCCCTACTACTGCTACAAGAACAACCACTGCTTCTCCTACTACTACTTCTACTACAAGAACAACCACTACTACTAGTAGTATTACAAGAAAAACCACTACTACTATTACAAGAACAACTACTACTAATACTATTACAAGTACAACCACTACTACTACCAGAACAACCACTACTACTACTACAAGAGAAACCACTACTACTACTACTACAAGAACAACCAGTACTACTACTACTAGCATTACAACAACAACCAGGACTACCACTACAAGAACAAACACTACTGCTTCCAGAAGTAAAACCACTACTACTACTACTACTACTACAAGAACAACCACCACCACGACTACTACTACAAGAACAACCACTACTACTAATAATAATACTACAAGTACAACCACTACTACTACTAAAAGAACAACCCCTACTACTACTACAAGAACAACCACTGCTTCTCCTACTACTAATATTACAAGAACAACCACCACATCTACTACTACTGCTACTAGAAGAACAAACACTACTACTACTACTACAAGAACAACCACTACTACTACTACTACTACTACTACAAGAACAACCACTACTACTACTACAAGAACAACCACTACTACTACTACAAGAACAGCCACTACAGCTAGTACAAGTATTACAAGAAAAACCACTACTACTACTACAAGAACAACCACTACTACTACTACAAGAACAACCACTACAACTACCACTACTACCAATACAAGAACAACCGCTACTACTGCCAGAATTACAAGAACAACCAGTACTACTACTACAAGAACAACCACTACTACTACTACTACTAGAAGAACAACAACTACTACTACTACTACTACAAGAAACCACTATTACTTCTGCTACTACTTCAAGAACAACCACTACTACTACTAGAAGAACAACCACTACTTCTCCTACTACTACTACTACTTCTACAAGAACAACCACTACTACTACTACTACTAAAACTACTGCAAGAACAACCAGTACTACTACTACAAGAACAACCACTACTACTTCTACAAGTACAACCACAACTACTACTACAAGAATAACCCCTACTACAACTAGAAGAACAACCGCTGCTTCTCCTATTACTACTACTACTACGAGAACAACCACTACTACTACTACTACTACTACAAGTACAACAATTACTACTACTACAAGAACAACCACTACTACTTCTACAAGAACAACAACTACAACCAGCACTACTAAAACTACAAGAAGAACCACTACTACTACAACAACAACCACCACTACTACTACTGCTACTACAAGAACAACCGCTACTACTGCTACTACTACTAATAGTACTACAAGAACAACCACTACTACTACTACAAGAACAACCACTACTTCTCCTACTACTACTACTACTACTACAAGAACAACCACTACTACTACTAGTACTACGAGAACAGCCACTACTACTACTACTACTACTACTACTACAAGAACAACCACTACTACTACAAGAACAACCACTACTACTATTACTATTACTACTACTACTACTACTACTACTACAAGAACAACCACTACTACTTCTAAAAGTACAACCACAACTACTACTACAAGAACAACCCCTACTACTGCTACAAGAACAACCACTGCTTCTCCTACTACTACTTCTACTACAAGAACAACCACTATTACTAGTAGTATTACACGAAAAACCACTACTACTACTACAAGAACAACTACTACTAATACTATTACAAGTACAACCACTACTACTACCAGAACAACCACTACTACTACTACAAGAGAAACCACTACTACTACTACTACAAGAACAACCACTAATACTACTACTAGCATTACAACAACAACCAGGACTACCACTACAAGAACAAACACTACTACTTCCAGAAGTAAAACCACCACTACTACTACTACTACTACAAGAACAACCACCACCACGACTACTACTACAAGAACAACCACTACTACTAATAATAATACTACAAGTACAACCACTATTACTACTAAAAGAACAACCCCTACTACTACTACAAGAACAACCACTGCTTCTCCTACTACTAATATTACAAGAACAACCACTACATCTACTACTACTGCTACTACAATAACAAACACTACTACTACTACTACAAGAACAACCACTACTACTACTACTACTACTACAAGAACAACCACTACTACTACTACAAGAACAACCACTACTACTACTACAAGAACAACCACTACAACTACCACTACTACCAATACAAGAACAACCGCTACTACTGCCAGAATTACAAGAACAACCAGTACTACTACTACAAGAACAACCACTACTACTACTACTACTAGAATAACAACAACAACTACTACTACTACTACTACAAGAAACCACTATTACTTCTGCTACTACTACAAGAACAACCACTACTACTACTACTAGCATTACAACAACAACCAGGACTACCACTACAAGAACAAACACTACTACTTCCAGAAGTAAAACCACTACTACTACTACTACTACAAGAACAACCACCACCACGACTACTACTACAAGAACAACCACTACTACTACTACTACTAGAAGAACAACAACTACTACTACTACTACAACAAGAAACCACTATTACTTCTGCTACTACTACAAGAACAACCACTTCTACTACTACAAGAACAACCACTACTTCTCCTACTACTACTACTACTTCTACAAGAACAACCACTACTACTACTACTAAAACTACTGCAAGAACAACCAGTACTACTACTACAAGAACAACCACTACTACTTCTACAAGTACAACCACAACTACTACTACAAGAATAACCCCTACTACAACTAGAAGAACAACCGCTGCTTCTCCTATTACTACTACTACTACGAGAACAACCACTACTACTACTACTACTACAAGTACAACAATTACTACTACTACAAGAACAACCACTACTACTTCTACAAGAACAACAACTACAACCAGCACTACTAAAACTACAAGAAGAACCACTACTACTACAACAACAACCACCACTACTACTACTGCTACTACAAGAACAACCGCTACTACTGCTACTACTACTAATAGTACTACAAGAACAACCACTACTACTACTACAAGAACAACCACTACTTCTCCTACTACTACTACTACTACTACAAGAACAACCACTACTACTACTAGTACTACGAGAACAGCCACTACTACTACTACTACTACTACTACTACTACAAGAACAACCACTACTACTACAAGAACAACCACTACTACTATTACTATTACTACTACTACTACTACTACTACTACAAGAACAACCACTACTACTTCTAAAAGTACAACCACAACTACTACTACAAGAACAACCCCTACTACTGCTACAAGAACAACCACTGCTTCTCCTACTACTACTTCTACTACAAGAACAACCACTACTACTAGTAGTATTACACGAAAAACCACTACTACTACTACAAGAACAACTACTACTAATACTATTACAAGTACAACCACTACTACTACCAGAACAACCACTACTACTACTACAAGAGAAACCACTACTACTACTACTACAAGAACAACCACTAATACTACTACTAGCATTACAACAACAACCAGGACTACCACTACAAGAACAAACACTACTACTTCCAGAAGTAAAACCACCACTACTACTACTACTACTACAAGAACAACCACCACCACGACTACTACTACAAGAACAACCACTACTACTAATAATAATACTACAAGTACAACCACTATTACTACTAAAAGAACAACCCCTACTACTACTACAAGAACAACCACTGCTTCTCCTACTACTAATATTACAAGAACAACCACTACATCTACTACTACTGCTACTACAATAACAAACACTACTACTACTACTACAAGAACAACCACTACTACTACTACTACTACTACAAGAACAACCACTACTACTACTACAAGAACAACCACTACTACTACTACAAGAACAACCACTACAACTACCACTACTACCAATACAAGAACAACCGCTACTACTGCCAGAATTACAAGAACAACCAGTACTACTACTACAAGAACAACCACTACTACTACTACTACTAGAATAACAACAACAAGTACTACTACTACTACTACAAGAAACCACTATTACTTCTGCTACTACTACAAGAACAACCACTACTACTACTACTAGCATTACAACAACAACCAGGACTACCACTACAAGAACAAACACTACTACTTCCAGAAGTAAAACCACTACTACTACTACTACTACAAGAACAACCACCACCACGACTACTACTACAAGAACAACCACTACTACTACTACTACTAGAAGAACAACAACTACTACTACTACTACAACAAGAAACCACTATTACTTCTGCTACTACTACAAGAACAACCACTTCTACTACTACAAGAACAACCACTACTTCTCCTACTACTACTACTACTTCTACAAGAACAACCACTACTACTACTACTAAAACTACTGCAAGAACAACCAGTACTACTACTACAAGAACAACCACTACTACTTCTACAAGTACAACCACAACTACTACTACAAGAATAACCCCTACTACAACTAGAAGAACAACCGCTGCTTCTCCTATTACTACTACTACTACGAGAACAACCACTACTACTACTACTACTACAAGTACAACAATTACTACTACTACAAGAACAACCACTACTACTTCTACAAGAACAACAACTACAACCAGCACTACTAAAACTACAAGAAGAACCACTACTACTACAACAACAACCACCACTACTACTACTGCTACTACAAGAACAACCGCTACTACTGCTACTACTACTACTACTACAAGAACAACCACTACTACTACTATAAGAACAACCACTACTACTACTAATAATACCACAAGTACAACCACTACTACTACTAAAAGTACAACCCCTACTACTACTACAAGAACAACCACTGCTTCTCCTACTACTAATATTACAAGAACAACCACTACATCTACTACTACTGCTACTACAAGAACAAACACTACTACTACTACTACAAGAACAACCACTACTACTACTACTACTACTACAAGAACAACCACTACTACTACTACAAGAACAACCACTACTACTACTACAAGAACAGCCACTACAGCTAGTACAAGTATTACAAGAAAAACCACTACTACTACTACAAGAACAACCACTGCTACTACTACAAGAACAACCACTACAACTACCACTACTACCAATACAAGAACAACCGCTACTACTGCCAGAATTACAAGAACAACTAGTACTACTACTACAAGAACAACCACTACTACTACTACTACTAGAAGAACAACAACTACTACTACTACTACTACAAGAAACCACTATTACTTCTGCTACTACTACAAGAACAACCACTACTACAACTACAAGAACAACCACTACTTCTCCTACTACTACTACTACTTCTACAAGAACAACCACTACTACTACTACTACTAAAACTACTGCAAGAACAACCAGTACTACTACTACAAGAACAACCACTACTACTTCTACAAGTACAACCACAACTACTACTACAAGAATAACCCCTACTACAACTAGAAGAACAACCGCTGCTTCTCCTATTACTACTACTACTACGAGAACAACCACTACTACTACTACTACTACTACAAGTACAACAATTACTACTACTACAAGAACAACCACTACTACTTCTACAAGAACAACAACTACAACCAGCACTACTAAAACTACAAGAAGAACCACTACTACTACAACAACAACCACCACCACTACTACAGCTACTACAAGAACAACCGCTACTACTGCTACTACTACTACTACTACTACAAGAACAACCACTACTACTACTACAAAAACAACCACTACTTCTCCTCCTACTACTACTACTACTACAAGAACAACAACTACTACTACTAGTACTACAAGAACAGCCACTACTACTACTACTACTACTACTACTACTTCTACAAGAACAACCACTACTACTACAAGAACAACCACTACTACTATTACTATTACTACTACTACTACTACTACTACTACAAGAACAACCACTACTACTTCTAAAAGTACAACCACAACTACTACTACAAGAACAACCCCTACTACTGCTACAAGAACAACCACTGCTTCTCCTACTACTACTTCTACTACAAGAACAACCACTACTACTAGTAGTATTACAAGAAAAACCACTACTACTACTACAAGAACAACTACTACTAATACTATTACAAGTGCAACCACTACTACTACCAGAACAACCACTACTACTACTACAAGAGAAACCACTACTACTACTACTACAAGAACAACCACTACTACTACTACTAGCATTACAACAACAACCAGGACTACCACTACAAGAACAAACACTACTACTTCCAGAAGTAAAACCACTACTACTACTACTACTACTACAAGAACAACCACCACCACGACTACTACTACAAGAACAACCACTACTACTACTAATAATACTACAAGTACAACCACTACTACTACTAAAAGAACAACCCCTACTACTACTACAAGAACAACCACTGCTTCTCCTACTACTAATATTACAAGAACAACCACCACATCTACTACTACTGCTACTAGAAGAACAAACACTACTACTACTACTACAAGAACAACCACTACTACTACTACAAGAACAGCCACTACAGCTAGTACAAGTATTACAAGAAAAACCACTACTACTACTACAAGAACAACCACTACTACTACTACAAGAACAACCACTACAACTACCACTACTACCAATACAAGAACAACCGCTACTACTGCCAGAATTACAAGAACAACCAGTACTACTACTACAAGAACAACCACTACTACTACTACTACTAGAAGAACAACAACTACTACTACTACTACAAGAAACCACTATTACTTCTGCTACTACTTCAAGAACAACCACTACTACTACTAGAAGAACAACCACTACTTCTCCTACTACTACTACTACTTCTACAAGAACAACCTCTACTACTACTACTACTAAAACTACTGCAAGAACAACCAGTACTACTACTACAAGAACAACCACTACTACTTCTACAAGTACAACCACAACTACTACTACAAGAATAACCCCTACTACAACTAGAAGAACAACCGCTGCTTCTCCTATTACTACTACTACTACGAGAACAACCACTACTACTACTACTACAAGTACAACAATTACTACTACTACAAGAACAACCACTACTACTTCTACAAGAACAACAACTACAACCAGCACTACTAAAACTACAAGAAGAACCACTACTACTACAACAACAACCACCACTACTACTACTGCTACTACAAGAACAACCGCTACTACTACTACAAGAACAACCACTACTTCTCCTACTACTACTACTACTACTACAAGAACAACCACTACTACTACTAGTACTACAATAACAGCCACTACTACTACTACTACTACTACTACTACTACTACTACTACTACTACTACAAGAACAACCACTACTACTACAAGAACAACCACTACTACTATTACTATTACTACTACTACTACTACTACTACAAGAACAACCACTACTACTTCTAAAAGTACAACCACAACTACTACTACAAGAACAACCCCTACTACTGCTACAAGAACAACCACTGCTTCTCCTACTACTACTTCTACTACAAGAACAACCACTACTACTAGTAGTATTACAAGAAAAACCACTACTACTACTACAAGAACAACTACTACTAATACTATTACAAGTACAACCACTACTACTACCAGAACAACCACTACTACTACTACAAGAGAAACCACTACTACTATTACTACAAGAACAACCACTACTACTACTACTAGCATTACAACAACAACCAGGACTACCACTACAAGAACAAACACTACTACTTCCAGAAGTAAAACCACTACTACTACTACTACTACTACAAGACCAACCACCACCACGACTACTACTACAAGAACAACCACTACTACTAATAATAATACTACAAGTACAACCACTATTACTACTAAAAGAACAACCCCTACTACTACTACAAGAACAACCACTGCTTCTCCTACTACTAATATTACAAGAACAACCACTACATCTACTACTACTGCTACTACAATAACAAACACTACTACTACTACTACAAGAACAACCACTACTACTACTACTACTACAAGAACAACCACTACTACTACTACAAGAACAACCACTACTATTACTACAAGAACAGCCACTACAGCTAGTACAAGTATTACAAGAAAAACCACTACTACTACTACAAGAACAAGCACTACTACTACTACAAGAACAACCACTACAACTACCACTACTACCAATACAAGAACAACCGCTACTACTGCCAGAATTACA
Source organism: Alligator mississippiensis (assembly GCF_030867095.1). Lineage (NCBI taxonomy): Eukaryota > Metazoa > Chordata > Crocodylia > Alligatoridae > Alligator > Alligator mississippiensis. Next base: position 30,956,801 of record NC_081832.1, read on the forward strand.
AGAACAACCAGTACTACTACTACAAGAACAACCACTACTACTACTACTACTAGAATAACAACAAGTACTACTACTACTACTACAAGAAACCACTATTACTTCTGCTACTACTACAAGAACAACCACTACTACTACTACTAGCATTACAACAACAACCAGGACTACCACTACAAGAACAAACACTACTACTTCCAGAAGTAAAACCACTACTACTACTACTACTACAAGAACAACCACCACCACGACTACTACTACAAGAACAACCACTACTACTACTACTACTAGAAGAACAACAACTACTACTACTACTACTACAAGAAACCACTATTACTTCTGCTACTACTACAAGAACAACCTCTACTACTACTACAAGAACAACCACTACTTCTCCTACTACTACTACTACTTCTACAAGAACAACCACTACTACTACTACTACTAAAACTACTGCAAGAACAACCAGTACTACTACTACAAGAACAACCACTACTACTTCTACAAGTACAACCACAACTACTACTACAAGAATAACCCCTACTACAACTTGAAGAACAACCGCTGCTTCTCCTATTACTACTACTACTACGAGAACAACCACTACTACTACTACTACAAGTTCAACAATTACTACTACTACAAGAACAACCACTACTACTTCTACAAGAACAACAACTACAACCAGCACTACTAAAACTACAAGAAGAACCACTACTACTACAACAACAACCACCACTACTACTACTGCTACTACAAGAACAACCGCTACTACTGCTACTACTACTAATACTACTACAAGAACAACCACTACTACTACTACAAGAACAACCACTACTTCTCCTACTACTACTACTACTACTACAAGAACAACCACTACTACTACTAGTACTACAAGAACAGCCACTACTACTACTACTACTACTACTACTACTACTACTACTACTACAAGAACAACCACTACTACTACAAGAACAACCACTACTACTATTACTATTACTACTACTACTACTGCTACTACAAGAACAACCACTACTACTTCTAAAAGTACAACCACAACTACTACTACAAGAACAACCCCTACTACTGCTACAAGAACAACCACTGCTTCTCCTACTACTACTTCTACTACAAGAACAACCACTACTACTAGTAGTATTACAAGAAAAACCACTACTACTACTACAAGAACAACTACTACTAATACTATTACAAGTACAACCACTACTACTACCAGAACAACCACTTCTACTACTACAAGAGAAACCACTACTACTACTACTACAAGAACAACCACTACTACTACTACTAGCATTACAACAACAACCAGGACTACCACTACAAGAACAAACACTACTACTTCCAGAAGTAAAACCACTACTACTACTACTACAAGAACAACCACCACCACGACTACTACTACAAGAACAACCACTACTACTAATAATAATACTACAAGTACAACCACTATTACTACTAAAAGAACAACCCCTACTACTACTACAAGAACAACCACTACTTCTCCTACTACTACTACTACTTCTACAAGAACAACCACTACTACTACTACTAAAACTACTGCAAGAACAACCAGTACTACTACTACAAGAACAACCACTACTACTTCTACAAGTACAACCACAACTACTACTACAAGAATAACCCCTACTACAACTAGAAGAACAACCGCTGCTTCTCCTATTACTACTACTACTACGAGAACAACCACTACTACTACTACTACTACTACAATTACAACAATTACTGCTACTACAAGAACAACCACTACTACTTCTACAAGAACAACAACTACAACCAGCACTACTAAAACTACAAGAAGAACCACTACTACTACAACAACAACCACCACCACTACTACAGCTACTACAAGAACAACCGCTACTACTGCTACTACTACTACTACTACTACAAGAACAACCACTACTACTACTACAAGAACAACCACTACTTCTCCTACTACTACTACTACTACTACAAGAACAACCACTACTACTACTAGTACTACAAGAACAGCCACTACTACTACTACTACTACTACTACTACTACTACTACTACTACTACAAGAACAACCACTACTACTTCTAAAAGTACAACCACAACTACTACTACAAGAACAACCCCTACTACTGCTACAAGAACAACCACTGCTTCTCCTAGTACTACTTCTACTACAAGAACAACCACTACTACTAGTAGTATCACAAGAAAAACCACTACTACTACTACAAGAACAACTACTACTAATACTATTACAAGTACAACCACTACTACTACCAGAACAACCACTACTACTACTATAAGAGAAACCACTACTACTACTACTACATGAACAACCACTACTACTAGTACTAGAATGACAACAACAACCAGGACTACCACTACAAGAACAAACACTACTACTTCCAGAAGTAAAACCACTACTACTACTACTACTACTACAAGAACAACCACCACCACGACTACTACTACAAGAACAACCACTACTACTAATAATAATACTACAAGTACAACCACTACTACTACTACAAGAACAACCACTACAACTACCAATACTACCAATACAAGAACAACCGCTACTACTGCCAGAATTACAAGAACAACCAGTACTACTACTACAAGAACAACCACTACTACTACTACTACTAGAAGAACAACAACTACTACTACTACAAGAAACCACTATTACTTCTGCTACTACTACAAGAACAACCACTACTACTACTACAAGAACAACCACTACTTCTCCTACTACTACTACTACTTCTACAAGAACAACCACTACTACTACTACTACTAAAACTACTCCAAGAACAACCACTACTACTACTACAAGAACAACCACTACTACTTCTACAAGTACAACCACAACTATTACTACAAGAATAACCCCTACTACTACTAGAAGAACAACCGCTGCTTCTCCTATTACTACTACTACTACGAGAACAACCACTACTAATACTACTACTACTACAAGTACAACAATTACTACTACTACAAGAACAACCACTACTACTTCTACAAGAACAACAACTACAACCAGCACTACTAAAACTACAAGAAGAACCACTACTACTACAACAACAACCACCACCACTACTACAGCTACTACAAGAACAACCGCTACTACTGCTACTACTACTACTACTACAAGAACAACCACTACTACTACTACAAGAACAACCACTACTTCTCCTACTACTACTACTACTACTACAAGAACAACCACTACTACTACTAGTACTACAAGAACAGCCACTACTACTACTACTACTACTACTACTACTACTACTACTACAAGAACAACCACTACTACTTCTAAAAGTACAACCACAACTACTACTACAAGAACAACCCCTACTACTGCTACAAGAACAACCACTGCTTCTCCTAGTACTACTTCTACTACAAGAACAACCACTACTACTAGTAGTATTACAAGAAAAACCACTACTACTACTACAAGAACAACTACTACTAATACTATTACAAGTACAACCACTACTACTACCAGAACAACCACTACTACTACTATAAGAGAAACCACTACTACTACTACTACATGAACAACCACTACTACTAGTACTAGAATGACAACAACAACCAGGACTACCACTACAAGAACAAACACTACTACTTCCAGAAGTAAAACCACTACTACTACTACTACTACTACAAGAACAACCACCACCACGACTACTACTACAAGAACAACCACTACTACTAATAATAATACTACAAGTACAACCAGTACTACTACTACAAGAACAACCACTACAACTACCAATACTACCAATACAAGAACAACCGCTACTACTGCCAGAATTACAAGAACAACCAGTACTACTACTACAAGAACAACCACTACTACTACTACTACTAGAAGAACAACAACTACTACTACTACAAGAAACCACTATTACTTCTGCTACTACTACAAGAACAACCACTACTACTACTACAAGAACAACCACTACTTCTCCTACTACTACTACTACTTCTACAAGAACAACCACTACTACTACTACTACTAAAACTACTCCAAGAACAACCACTACTACTACTACAAGAACAACCACTACTACTTCTACAAGTACAACCACAACTATTACTACAAGAATAACCCCTACTACTACTAGAAGAACAACCGCTGCTTCTCCTATTACTACTACTACTACGAGAACAACCACTACTAATACTACTACTACTACAAGTACAACAATTACTACTACTACAAGAACAACCACTACTACTTCTACAAGAACAACAACTACAACCAGCACTACTAAAACTACAAGAAGAACCACTACTACTACAACAACCACCACCACTACTACAGCTACTACAAGAACAACCGCTACTACTGCTACTACTACTACTACTACTACAAGAACAACCACTACTACTACTACAAAAACAACCACTACTTCTCCTACTACTACTCCTACTACTACAAGAACAACAACTACTACTACTAGTACTACAAGAACAGCCACTACTACTACTACTACTACTACTACTACTACTACTACAAGAACAACCACTACTACTACAAGAACAACCACTACTACTATTACTATTACTACTACTACTACTACTACTACAAGAACAACCACTACTACTTCTAAAAGTACAACCACAACTACTACTACAAGAACAACCCCTACTACTGCTACAAGAACAACCACTGCTTCTCCTACTACTACTTCTACTACAAGAACAACCACTACTACTAGTAGTATTACAAGAAAAACCACTACTACTACTACAAGAACAACTACTACTAATACTATTACAAGTACAACCACTACTACTACCAGAACAACCACTACTACTACTACAAGAGAAACCACTACTACTACTACTACAAGAACAACCACTACTACTACTACTAGCATTACAACAACAACCAGGACTACCACTACAAGAACAAACACTACTACTTCCAGAAGTAAAACCACTACTACTACTACTACAAGAACAACCACCACCACGACTACTACTACAAGAACAACCACTACTACTAATAATAATACTACAAGTACAACCACTATTACTACTAAAAGAACAACCCCTACTACTACTACAAGAACAACCACTACTTCTCCTACTACTACTACTACTTCTACAAGAACAACCACTACTACTACTACTAAAACTACTGCAAGAACAACCAGTACTACTACTACAAGAACAACCACTACTACTTCTACAAGTACAACCACAACTACTACTACAAGAATAACCCCTACTACAACTAGAAGAACAACCGCTGCTTCTCCTATTACTACTACTACTACGAGAACAACCACTACTACTACTACTACTACTACAATTACAACAATTACTGCTACTACAAGAACAACCACTACTACTTCTACAAGAACAACAACTACAACCAGCACTACTAAAACTACAAGAAGAACCACTACTACTACAACAACAACCACCACCACTACTACAGCTACTACAAGAACAACCGCTACTACTGCTACTACTACTACTACTACAAGAACAACCACTACTACTACTACAAGAACAACCACTACTTCTCCTACTACTACTACTACTACTACAAGAACAACCACTACTACTACTAGTACTACAAGAACAGCCACTACTACTACTACTACTACTACTACTACTACTACTACTACTACAAGAACAACCACTACTACTTCTAAAAGTACAACCACAACTACTACTACAAGAACAACCCCTACTACTGCTACAAGAACAACCACTGCTTCTCCTAGTACTACTTCTACTACAAGAACAACCACTACTACTAGTAGTATTACAAGAAAAACCACTACTACTACTACAAGAACAACTACTACTAATACTATTACAAGTACAACCACTACTACTACCAGAACAACCACTACTACTACTACAAGAGAAACCACTACTACTACTACTACAAGAACAACCAGTACTACTACTACTAGCATTACAACAACAACCAGGACTACCACTACAAGAACAAACACTACTGCTTCCAGAAGTAAAACCACTACTACTACTACTACTACTACAAGAACAACCACCACCACGACTACTACTACAAGAACAACCACTACTACTAATAATAATACTACAAGTACAACCACTACTACTACTAAAAGAACAACCCCTACTACTACTACAAGAACAACCACTGCTTCTCCTACTACTAATATTACAAGAACAACCACCACATCTACTACTACTGCTACTAGAAGAACAAACACTACTACTACTACTACAAGAACAACCACTACTACTACTACTACTACTACTACAAGAACAACCACTACTACTACTACAAGAACAACCACTACTACTACTACAAGAACAGCCACTACAGCTAGTACAAGTATTACAAGAAAAACCACTACTACTACTACAAGAACAACCACTACTACTACTACAAGAACAACCACTACAACTACCACTACTACCAATACAAGAACAACCGCTACTACTGCCAGAATTACAAGAACAACCAGTACTACTACTACAAGAACAACCACTACTACTACTACTACTAGAAGAACAACAACTACTACTACTACTACTACAAGAAACCACTATTACTTCTGCTACTACTTCAAGAACAACCACTACTACTACTAGAAGAACAACCACTACTTCTCCTACTACTACTACTACTTCTACAAGAACAACCACTACTACTACTACTACTAAAACTACTGCAAGAACAACCAGTACTACTACTACAAGAACAACCACTACTACTTCTACAAGTACAACCACAACTACTACTACAAGAATAACCCCTACTACAACTAGAAGAACAACCGCTGCTTCTCCTATTACTACTACTACTACGAGAACAACCACTACTACTACTACTACTACTACAAGTACAACAATTACTACTACTACAAGAACAACCACTACTACTTCTACAAGAACAACAACTACAACCAGCACTACTAAAACTACAAGAAGAACCACTACTACTACAACAACAACCACCACTACTACTACTGCTACTACAAGAACAACCGCTACTACTGCTACTACTACTAATAGTACTACAAGAACAACCACTACTACTACTACAAGAACAACCACTACTTCTCCTACTACTACTACTACTACTACAAGAACAACCACTACTACTACTAGTACTACGAGAACAGCCACTACTACTACTACTACTACTACTACTACTACAAGAACAACCACTACTACTACAAGAACAACCACTACTACTACTACTATTACTACTACTACTACTACTACTACTACAAGAACAACCACTACTACTTCTAAAAGTACAACCACAACTACTACTACAAGAACAACCCCTACTACTGCTACAAGAACAACCACTGCTTCTCCTACTACTACTTCTACTACAAGAACAACCACTACTACTAGTAGTATTACACGAAAAACCACTACTACTACTACAAGAACAACTACTACTAATACTATTACAAGTACAACCACTACTACTACCAGAACAACCACTACTACTACTACAAGAGAAACCACTACTACTACTACTACAAGAACAACCACTAATACTACTACTAGCATTACAACAACAACCAGGACTACCACTACAAGAACAAACACTACTACTTCCAGAAGTAAAACCGCCACTACTACTACTACTACTACAAGAACAACCACCACCACGACTACTACTACAAGAACAACCACTACTACTAATAATAATACTACAAGTACAACCACTATTACTACTAAAAGAACAACCCCTACTACTACTACAAGAACAACCACTGCTTCTCCTACTACTAATATTACAAGAACAACCACTACATCTACTACTACTGCTACTACAATAACAAACACTACTACTACTACTACAAGAACAACCACTACTACTACTACTACTACTACAAGAACAACCACTACTACTACTACAAGAACAACCACTACTACTACTACAAGAACAACCACTACAACTACCACTACTACCAATACAAGAACAACCGCTACTACTGCCAGAATTACAAGAACAACCAGTACTACTACTACAAGAACAACCACTACTACTACTACTACTAGAATAACAACAACAACTACTACTACTACTACTACAAGAAACCACTATTACTTCTGCTACTACTACAAGAACAACCACTACTACTACTACTAGCATTACAACAACAACCAGGACTACCACTACAAGAACAAACACTACTACTTCCAGAAGTAAAACCACTACTACTACTACTACTACAAGAACAACCACCACCACGACTACTACTACAAGAACAACCACTACTACTACTACTACTAGAAGAACAACAACTACTACTACTACTACAACAAGAAACCACTATTACTTCTGCTACTACTACAAGAACAACCACTTCTACTACTACAAGAACAACCACTACTTCTCCTACTACTACTACTACTTCTACAAGAACAACCACTACTACTACTACTAAAACTACTGCAAGAACAACCAGTACTACTACTACAAGAACAACCACTACTACTTCTACAAGTACAACCACAACTACTACTACAAGAATAACCCCTACTACTAGAAGAACAACCGCTGCTTCTCCTATTACTACTACTACTACGAGAACAACCACTACTACTACTACTACTACAAGTACAACAATTACTACTACTACAAGAACAACCACTACTACTTCTACAAGAACAACAACTACAACCAGCACTACTAAAACTACAAGAAGAACCACTACTACTACAACAACAACCACCACTACTACTACTGCTACTACAAGAACAACCGCTACTACTGCTACTACTACTACTACTACAAGAACAACCACTACTACTACTATAAGAACAACCACTACTACTACTAATAATACCACAAGTACAACCACTACTACTACTAAAAGTACAACCCCTACTACTACTACAAGAACAACCACTGCTTCTCCTACTACTAATATTACAAGAACAACCACTACATCTACTACTACTGCTACTACAAGAACAAACACTACTACTACTACTACAAGAACAACCACTACTACTACTACTACTACTACAAGAACAACCACTACTACTACTACAAGAACAACCACTACTACTACTACAAGAACAGCCACTACAGCTAGTACAAGTATTACAAGAAAAACCACTACTACTACTACAAGAACAACCACTGCTACTACTACAAGAACAACCACTACAACTACCACTACTACCAATACAAGAACAACCGCTACTACTGCCAGAATTACAAGAACAACTAGTACTACTACTACAAGAACAACCACTACTACTACTACTACTAGAAGAACAACAACTACTACTACTACTACTACAAGAAACCACTATTACTTCTGCTACTACTACAAGAACAACCACTACTACAACTACAAGAACAACCACTACTTCTCCTACTACTACTACTACTTCTACAAGAACAACCACTACTACTACTACTACTAAAACTACTGCAAGAACAACCAGTACTACTACTACAAGAACAACCACTACTACTTCTACAAGTACAACCACAACTACTACTACAAGAATAACCCCTACTACAACTAGAAGAACAACCGCTGCTTCTCCTATTACTACTACTACTACGAGAACAACCACTACTACTACTACTACTACTACAAGTACAACAATTACTACTACTACAAGAACAACCACTACTACTTCTACAAGAACAACAACTACAACCAGCACTACTAAAACTACAAGAAGAACCACTACTACTACAACAACAACCACCACCACTACTACAGCTACTACAAGAACAACCGCTACTACTGCTACTACTACTACTACTACTACAAGAACAACCACTACTACTACTACAAAAACAACCACTACTTCTCCTCCTACTACTACTACTACTACAAGAACAACAACTACTACTACTAGTACTACAAGAACAGCCACTACTACTACTACTACTACTACTACTTCTACAAGAACAACCACTACTACTACAAGAACAACCACTACTACTATTACTATTACTACTACTACTACTACTACTACTACAAGAACAACCACTACTACTTCTAAAAGTACAACCACAACTACTACTACAAGAACAACCCCTACTACTGCTACAAGAACATCCACTGCTTCTCCTACTACTACTTCTACTACAAGAACAACCACTACTACTACTACTACTACAAGAACAACCACTACTACTACTACAAGAACAACCACTACTATTACTACAAGAACAGCCACTACAGCTAGTACAAGTATTACAAGAAAAACCACTACTACTACTACAAGAACAAGCACTACTACTACTACAAGAACAACCACTACAACTACCACTACTACCAATACAAGAACAACCGCTACTACTGCCAGAATTACAAGAACAACCAGTACTACTACTACAAGAACAACCACTACTACTACTACTACTAGAATAACAACAAGTACTACTACTACTACTACAAGAAACCACTATTACTTCTGCTACTACTACAAGAACAACCACTACTACTACTACTAGCATTACAACAACAACCAGGACTACCACTACAAGAACAAACACTACTACTTCCAGAAGTAAAACCACTACTACTACTACTACTACAAGAACAACCACCACCACGACTACTACTACAAGAACAACCACTACTACTACTACTACTAGAAGAACAACAACTACTACTACTACTACAACAAGAAACCACTATTACTTCTGCTACTACTACAAGAACAACCACTTCTACTACTACAAGAACAACCACTACTTCTCCTACTACTACTACTACTTCTACAAGAACAACCACTACTACTACTACTAAAACTACTGCAAGAACAACCAGTACTACTACTACAAGAACAACCACTACTACTTCTACAAGTACAACCACAACTACTACTACAAGAATAACCCCTACTACAACTAGAAGAACAACCGCTGCTTCTCCTATTACTACTACTACTACGAGAACAACCACTACTACTACTACTACTACAAGTACAACAATTACTACTACTACAAGAACAACCACTACTACTTCTACAAGAACAACAACTACAACCAGCACTACTAAAACTACAAGAAGAACCACTACTACTACAACAACAACCACCACTACTACTACTGCTACTACAAGAACAACCGCTACTACTGCTACTACTACTACTACTACAAGAACAACCACTACTACTACTATAAGAACAACCACTACTACTACTAATAATACCACAAGTACAACCACTACTACTACTAAAAGTACAACCCCTACTACTACTACAAGAACAACCACTGCTTCTCCTACTACTAATATTACAAGAACAACCACTACATCTACTACTACTGCTACTACAAGAACAAACACTACTACTACTACTACAAGAACAACCACTACTACTACTACTACTACTACAAGAACAACCACTACTACTACTACAAGAACAACCACTACTACTACTACAAGAACAGCCACTACAGCTAGTACAAGTATTACAAGAAAAACCACTACTACTACTACAAGAACAACCACTGCTACTACTACAAGAACAACCACTACAACTACCACTACTACCAATACAAGAACAACCGCTACTACTGCCAGAATTACAAGAACAACTAGTACTACTACTACAAGAACAACCACTACTACTACTACTACTAGAAGAACAACAACTACTACTACTACTACTACAAGAAACCACTATTACTTCTGCTACTACTACAAGAACAACCACTACTACAACTACAAGAACAACCACTACTTCTCCTACTACTACTACTACTTCTACAAGAACAACCACTACTACTACTACTACTAAAACTACTGCAAGAACAACCAGTACTACTACTACAAGAACAACCACTACTACTTCTACAAGTACAACCACAACTACTACTACAAGAATAACCCCTACTACAACTAGAAGAACAACCGCTGCTTCTCCTATTACTACTACTACTACGAGAACAACCACTACTACTACTACTACTACTACAAGTACAACAATTACTACTACTACAAGAACAACCACTACTACTTCTACAAGAACAACAACTACAACCAGCACTACTAAAACTACAAGAAGAACCACTACTACTACAACAACAACCACCACCACTACTACAGCTACTACAAGAACAACCGCTACTACTGCTACTACTACTACTACTACTACAAGAACAACCACTACTACTACTACAAAAACAACCACTACTTCTCCTCCTACTACTACTACTACTACAAGAACAACAACTACTACTACTAGTACTACAAGAACAGCCACTACTACTACTACTACTACTACTACTTCTACAAGAACAACCACTACTACTACAAGAACAACCACTACTACTATTACTATTACTACTACTACTACTACTACTACTACTACTACAAGAACAACCACTACTACTTCTAAAAGTACAACCACAACTACTACTACAAGAACAACCCCTACTACTGCTACAAGAACATCCACTGCTTCTCCTACTACTACTTCTACTACAAGAACAACCACTACTACTACTACTACTACAAGAACAACCACTACTACTACTACAAGAACAACCACTACTATTACTACAAGAACAGCCACTACAGCTAGTACAAGTATTACAAGAAAAACCACTACTACTACTACAAGAACAAGCACTACTACTACTACAAGAACAACCACTACAACTACCACTACTACCAATACAAGAACAACCGCTACTACTGCCAGAATTACAAGAACAACCAGTACTACTACTACAAGAACAACCACTACTACTACTACTACTAGAATAACAACAAGTACTACTACTACTACTACAAGAAACCACTATTACTTCTGCTACTACTACAAGAACAACCACTACTACTACTACTAGCATTACAACAACAACCAGGACTACCACTACAAGAACAAACACTACTACTTCCAGAAGTAAAACCACTACTACTACTACTACTACAAGAACAACCACCACCACGACTACTACTACAAGAACAACCACTACTACTACTACTACTAGAAGAACAACAACTACTACTACTACTACTACAAGAAACCACTATTACTTCTGCTACTACTACAAGAACAACCTCTACTACTACTACAAGAACAACCACTACTTCTCCTACTACTACTACTACTTCTACAAGAACAACCACTACTACTACTACTACTAAAACTACTGCAAGAACAACCAGTACTACTACTACAAGAACAACCACTACTACTTCTACAAGTACAACCACAACTACTACTACAAGAATAACCCCTACTACAACTTGAAGAACAACCGCTGCTTCTCCTATTACTACTACTACTACGAGAACAACCACTACTACTACTACTACAAGTTCAACAATTACTACTACTACAAGAACAACCACTACTACTTCTACAAGAACAACAACTACAACCAGCACTACTAAAACTACAAGAAGAACCACTACTACTACAACAACAACCACCACTACTACTACTGCTACTACAAGAACAACCGCTACTACTGCTACTACTACTAATACTACTACAAGAACAACCACTACTACTACTACAAGAACAACCACTACTTCTCCTACTACTACTACTACTACTACAAGAACAACCACTACTACTACTAGTACTACAAGAACAGCCACTACTACTACTACTACTACTACTACTACTACTACTACTACTACTACTACAAGAACAACCACTACTACTACAAGAACAACCACTACTACTATTACTATTACTACTACTACTACTACTACTACAAGAACAACCACTACTACTTCTAAAAGTACAACCACAACTACTACTACAAGAACAACCCCTACTACTGCTACAAGAACAACCACTGCTTCTCCTACTACTACTTCTACTACAAGAACAACCACTACTACTAGTAGTATTACAAGAAAAACCACTACTACTACTACAAGAACAACTACTACTAATACTATTACAAGTACAACCACTACTACTACCAGAACAACCACTACTACTACTACAAGAGAAACCACTACTACTACTACTACAAGAACAACCACTACTACTACTACTAGCATTACAACAACAACCAGGACTACCACTACAAGAACAAACACTACTACTTCCAGAAGTAAAACCACTACTACTACTACTACAAGAACAACCACCACCACGACTACTACTACAAGAACAACCACTACTACTAATAATAATACTACAAGTACAACCACTATTACTACTAAAAGAACAACCCCTACTACTACTACAAGAACAACCACTACTTCTCCTACTACTACTACTACTTCTACAAGAACAACCACTACTACTACTACTAAAACTACTGCAAGAACAACCAGTACTACTACTACAAGAACAACCACTACTACTTCTACAAGTACAACCACAACTACTACTACAAGAATAACCCCTACTACAACTAGAAGAACAACCGCTGCTTCTCCTATTACTACTACTACTACGAGAACAACCACTACTACTACTACTACTACTACAATTACAACAATTACTGCTACTACAAGAACAACCACTACTACTTCTACAAGAACAACAACTACAACCAGCACTACTAAAACTACAAGAAGAACCACTACTACTACAACAACAACCACCACCACTACTACAGCTACTACAAGAACAACCGCTACTACTGCTACTACTACTACTACTACAAGAACAACCACTACTACTACTACAAGAACAACCACTACTTCTCCTACTACTACTACTACTACTACAAGAACAACCACTACTACTACTAGTACTACAAGAACAGCCACTACTACTACTACTACTACTACTACTACTACTACTACTACTACTACTACAAGAACAACCACTACTACTTCTAAAAGTACAACCACAACTACTACTACAAGAACAACCCCTACTACTGCTACAAGAACAACCACTGCTTCTCCTAGTACTACTTCTACTACAAGAACAACCACTACTACTAGTAGTATTACAAGAAAAACCACTACTACTACTACAAGAACAACTACTACTAATACTATTACAAGTACAACCACTACTACTACCAGAACAACCACTACTACTACTATAAGAGAAACCACTACTACTACTACTACATGAACAACCACTACTACTAGTACTAGAATGACAACAACAACCAGGACTACCACTACAAGAACAAACACTACTACTTCCAGAAGTAAAACCACTACTACTACTACTACTACTACAAGAACAACCACCACCACGACTACTACTACAAGAACAACCACTACTACTAATAATAATACTACAAGTACAACCACTACTACTACTACAAGAACAACCACTACAACTACCAATACTACCAATACAAGAACAACCGCTACTACTGCCAGAATTACAAGAACAACCAGTACTACTACTACAAGAACAACCACTACTACTACTACTACTAGAAGAACAACAACTACTACTACTACAAGAAACCACTATTACTTCTGCTACTACTACAAGAACAACCACTACTACTACTACAAGAACAACCACTACTTCTCCTACTACTACTACTACTTCTACAAGAACAACCACTACTACTACTACTACTAAAACTACTCCAAGAACAACCACTACTACTACTACAAGAACAACCACTACTACTTCTACAAGTACAACCACAACTATTACTACAAGAATAACCCCTACTACTACTAGAAGAACAACCGCTGCTTCTCCTATTACTACTACTACTACGAGAACAACCACTACTAATACTACTACTACTACAAGTACAACAATTACTACTACTACAAGAACAACCACTACTACTTCTACAAGAACAACAACTACAACCAGCACTACTAAAACTACAAGAAGAACCACTACTACTACAACAACCACCACCACTACTACAGCTACTACAAGAACAACCGCTACTACTGCTACTACTACTACTACTACTACAAGAACAACCACTACTACTACTACAAAAACAACCACTACTTCTCCTACTACTACTCCTACTACTACAAGAACAACAACTACTACTACTAGTACTACAAGAACAGCCACTACTACTACTACTACTACTACTACTACTACTACTACTACTACAAGAACAACCACTACTACTACAAGAACAACCACTACTACTATTACTATTACTACTACTACTACTACTACTACTACAAGAACAACCACTACTACTTCTAAAAGTACAACCACAACTACTACTACAAGAACAACCCCTACTACTGCTACAAGAACAACCACTGCTTCTCCTACTACTACTTCTACTACAAGAACAACCACTACTACTAGTAGTATTACAAGAAAAACCACTACTACTATTACAAGAACAACTACTACTAATACTATTACAAGTACAACCACTACTACTACCAGAACAACCACTACTACTACTACAAGAGAAACCACTACTACTACTACTACAAGAACAACCAGTACTACTACTACTAGCATTACAACAACAACCAGGACTACCACTACAAGAACAAACACTACTGCTTCCAGAAGTAAAACCACTACTACTACTACTACTACTACAAGAACAACCACCACCACGACTACTACTACAAGAACAACCACTACTACTAATAATAATACTACAAGTACAACCACTACTACTACTAAAAGAACAACCCCTACTACTACTACAAGAACAACCACTGCTTCTCCTACTACTAATATTACAAGAACAACCACCACATCTACTACTACTGCTACTAGAAGAACAAACACTACTACTACTACTACAAGAACAACCACTACTACTACTACTACTACTACTACAAGAACAACCACTACTACTACTACAAGAACAACCACTACTACTACTACAAGAACAGCCACTACAGCTAGTACAAGTATTACAAGAAAAACCACTACTACTACTACAAGAACAACCACTACTACTACTACAAGAACAACCACTACAACTACCACTACTACCAATACAAGAACAACCGCTACTACTGCCAGAATTACAAGAACAACCAGTACTACTACTACAAGAACAACCACTACTACTACTACTACTAGAAGAACAACAACTACTACTACTACTACTACAAGAAACCACTATTACTTCTGCTACTACTTCAAGAACAACCACTACTACTACTAGAAGAACAACCACTACTTCTCCTACTACTACTACTACTTCTACAAGAACAACCACTACTACTACTACTACTAAAACTACTGCAAGAACAACCAGTACTACTACTACAAGAACAACCACTACTACTTCTACAAGTACAACCACAACTACTACTACAAGAATAACCCCTACTACAACTAGAAGAACAACCGCTGCTTCTCCTATTACTACTACTACTACGAGAACAACCACTACTACTACTACTACTACTACAAGTACAACAATTACTACTACTACAAGAACAACCACTACTACTTCTACAAGAACAACAACTACAACCAGCACTACTAAAACTACAAGAAGAACCACTACTACTACAACAACAACCACCACTACTACTACTGCTACTACAAGAACAACCGCTACTACTGCTACTACTACTAATAGTACTACAAGAACAACCACTACTACTACTACAAGAACAACCACTACTTCTCCTACTACTACTACTACTACGACAAGAACAACCACTACTACTACTAGTACTACGAGAACAGCCACTACTACTACTACTACTACTACTACTACTACAAGAACAACCACTACTACTACAAGAACAACCACTACTACTATTACTATTACTACTACTACTACTACTACTACTACAAGAACAACCACTACTACTTCTAAAAGTACAACCACAACTACTACTACAAGAACAACCCCTACTACTGCTACAAGAACAACCACTGCTTCTCCTACTACTACTTCTACTACAAGAACAACCACTACTACTAGTAGTATTACACGAAAAACCACTACTACTACTACAAGAACAACTACTACTAATACTATTACAAGTACAACCACTACTACTACCAGAACAACCACTACTACTACTACAAGAGAAACCACTACTACTACTACTACAAGAACAACCACTAATACTACTACTAGCATTACAACAACAACCAGGACTACCACTACAAGAACAAACACTACTACTTCCAGAAGTAAAACCACCACCACTACTACTACTACTACAAGAACAACCACCACCACGACTACTACTACAAGAACAACCACTACTACTAATAATAATACTACAAGTACAACCACTATTACTACTAAAAGAACAACCCCTACTACTACTACAAGAACAACCACTGCTTCTCCTACTACTAATATTACAAGAACAACCACTACATCTACTACTACTGCTACTACAATAACAAACACTACTACTACTACTACAAGAACAACCACTACTACTACTACTACTACTACAAGAACAACCACTACTACTACTACAAGAACAACCACTACTACTACTACAAGAACAACCACTACAACTACCACTACTACCAATACAAGAACAACCGCTACTACTGCCAGAATTACAAGAACAACCAGTACTACTACTACAAGAACAACCACTACTACTACTACTACTAGAATAACAACAACAACTACTACTACTACTACTACAAGAAACCACTATTACTTCTGCTACTACTACAAGAACAACCACTACTACTACTACTAGCATTACAACAACAACCAGGACTACCACTACAAGAACAAACACTACTACTTCCAGAAGTAAAACCACTACTACTACTACTACTACAAGAACAACCACCACCACGACTACTACTACAAGAACAACCACTACTACTACTACTACTAGAAGAACAACAACTACTACTACTACTACAACAAGAAACCACTATTACTTCTGCTACTACTACAAGAACAACCACTTCTACTACTACAAGAACAACCACTACTTCTCCTACTACTACTACTACTTCTACAAGAACAACCACTACTACTACTACTAAAACTACTGCAAGAACAACCAGTACTACTACTACAAGAACAACCACTACTACTTCTACAAGTACAACCACAACTACTACTACAAGAATAACCCCTACTACAACTAGAAGAACAACCGCTGCTTCTCCTATTACTACTACTACTACGAGAACAACCACTACTACTACTACTACTACAAGTACAACAATTACTACTACTACAAGAACAACCACTACTACTTCTACAAGAACAACAACTACAACCAGCACTACTAAAACTACAAGAAGAACCACTACTACTACAACAACAACCACCACTACTACTACTGCTACTACAAGAACAACCGCTACTACTGCTACTACTACTACTACTACAAGAACAACCACTACTACTACTATAAGAACAACCACTACTACTACTAATAATACCACAAGTACAACCACTACTACTACTAAAAGTACAACCCCTACTACTACTACAAGAACAACCACTGCTTCTCCTACTACTAATATTACAAGAACAACCACTACATCTACTACTACTGCTACTACAAGAACAAACACTACTACTACTACTACAAGAACAACCACTACTACTACTACTACTACTACAAGAACAACCACTACTACTACTACAAGAACAACCACTACTACTACTACAAGAACAGCCACTACAGCTAGTACAAGTATTACAAGAAAAACCACTACTACTACTACAAGAACAACCACTGCTACTACTACAAGAACAACCACTACAACTACCACTACTACCAATACAAGAACAACCGCTACTACTGCCAGAATTACAAGAACAACTAGTACTACTACTACAAGAACAACCACTACTACTACTACTACTAGAAGAACAACAACTACTACTACTACTACTACAAGAAACCACTATTACTTCTGCTACTACTACAAGAACAACCACTACTACAACTACAAGAACAACCACTACTTCTCCTACTACTACTACTACTTCTACAAGAACAACCACTACTACTACTACTACTAAAACTACTGCAAGAACAACCAGTACTACTACTACAAGAACAACCACTACTACTTCTACAAGTACAACCACAACTACTACTACAAGAATAACCCCTACTACAACTAGAAGAACAACCGCTGCTTCTCCTATTACTACTACTACTACGAGAACAACCACTACTACTACTACTACTACTACAAGTACAACAATTACTACTACTACAAGAACAACCACTACTACTTCTACAAGAACAACAACTACAACCAGCACTACTAAAACTACAAGAAGAACCACTACTACTACAACAACAACCACCACCACTACTACAGCTACTACAAGAACAACCGCTACTACTGCTACTACTACTACTACTACTACAAGAACAACCACTACTACTACTACAAAAACAACCACTACTTCTCCTCCTACTACTACTACTACTACAAGAACAACAACTACTACTACTAGTACTACAAGAACAGCCACTACTACTACTACTACTACTACTACTTCTACAAGAACAACCACTACTACTACAAGAACAACCACTACTACTATTACTATTACTACTACTACTACTACTACTACTACAAGAACAACCACTACTACTTCTAAAAGTACAACCACAACTACTACTACAAGAACAACCCCTACTACTGCTACAAGAACATCCACTGCTTCTCCTACTACTACTTCTACTACAAGAACAACCACTACTACTACTACTACTACAAGAACAACCACTAATACTACTACAAGAACAACCACTACTATTACTACAAGAACAGCCACTACAGCTAGTACAAGTATTACAAGAAAAACCACTACTACTACTACAAGAACAAGCACTACTACTACTACAAGAACAACCACTACAACTACCACTACTACCAATACAAGAACAACCGCTACTACTGCCAGAATTACAAGAACAACCAGTACTACTACTACAAGAACAACCACTACTACTACTACTACTAGAATAACAACAAGTACTACTACTACTACTACAAGAAACCACTATTACTTCTGCTACTACTACAAGAACAACCACTACTACTACTACTAGCATTACAACAACAACCAGGACTACCACTACAAGAACAAACACTACTACTTCCAGAAGTAAAACCACTACTACTACTACTACTACAAGAACAACCACCACCACGACTACTACTACAAGAACAACCACTACTACTACTACTACTAGAAGAACAACAACTACTACTACTACTACAACAAGAAACCACTATTACTTCTGCTACTACTACAAGAACAACCACTTCTACTACTACAAGAACAACCACTACTTCTCCTACTACTACTACTACTTCTACAAGAACAACCACTACTACTACTACTAAAACTACTGCAAGAACAACCAGTACTACTACTACAAGAACAACCACTACTACTTCTACAAGTACAACCACAACTACTACTACAAGAATAACCCCTACTACAACTAGAAGAACAACCGCTGCTTCTCCTATTACTACTACTACTACGAGAACAACCACTACTACTACTACTACTACAAGTACAACAATTACTACTACTACAAGAACAACCACTACTACTTCTACAAGAACAACAACTACAACCAGCACTACTAAAACTACAAGAAGAACCACTACTACTACAACAACAACCACCACTACTACTACTGCTACTACAAGAACAACCGCTACTACTGCTACTACTACTACTACTACAAGAACAACCACTACTACTACTATAAGAACAACCACTACTACTACTAATAATACCACAAGTACAACCACTACTACTACTAAAAGTACAACCCCTACTACTACTACAAGAACAACCACTGCTTCTCCTACTACTAATATTACAAGAACAACCACTACATCTACTACTACTGCTACTACAAGAACAAACACTACTACTACTACTACAAGAACAACCACTACTACTACTACTACTACTACAAGAACAACCACTACTACTACTACAAGAACAACCACTACTACTACTACAAGAACAGCCACTACAGCTAGTACAAGTATTACAAGAAAAACCACTACTACTACTACAAGAACAACCACTGCTACTACTACAAGAACAACCACTACAACTACCACTACTACCAATACAAGAACAACCGCTACTACTGCCAGAATTACAAGAACAACTAGTACTACTACTACAAGAACAACCACTACTACTACTACTACTAGAAGAACAACAACTACTACTACTACTACTACAAGAAACCACTATTACTTCTGCTACTACTACAAGAACAACCACTACTACAACTACAAGAACAACCACTACTTCTCCTACTACTACTACTACTTCTACAAGAACAACCACTACTACTACTACTACTAAAACTACTGCAAGAACAACCAGTACTACTACTACAAGAACAACCACTACTACTTCTACAAGTACAACCACAACTACTACTACAAGAATAACCCCTACTACAACTAGAAGAACAACCGCTGCTTCTCCTATTACTACTACTACTACGAGAACAACCACTACTACTACTACTACTACTACAAGTACAACAATTACTACTACTACAAGAACAACCACTACTACTTCTACAAGAACAACAACTACAACCAGCACTACTAAAACTACAAGAAGAACCACTACTACTACAACAACAACCACCACCACTACTACAGCTACTACAAGAACAACCGCTACTACTGCTACTACTACTACTACTACTACAAGAACAACCACTACTACTACTACAAAAACAACCACTACTTCTCCTCCTACTACTACTACTACTACAAGAACAACAACTACTACTACTAGTACTACAAGAACAGCCACTACTACTACTACTACTACTACTACTTCTACAAGAACAACCACTACTACTACAAGAACAACCACTACTACTATTACTATTACTACTACTACTACTACTACTACTACTACTACAAGAACAACCACTACTACTTCTAAAAGTACAACCACAACTACTACTACAAGAACAACCCCTACTACTGCTACAAGAACATCCACTGCTTCTCCTACTACTACTTCTACTACAAGAACAACCACTACTACTACTACTACTACAAGAACAACCACTACTACTACTACAAGAACAACCACTACTATTACTACAAGAACAGCCACTACAGCTAGTACAAGTATTACAAGAAAAACCACTACTACTACTACAAGAACAAGCACTACTACTACTACAAGAACAACCACTACAACTACCACTACTACCAATACAAGAACAACCGCTACTACTGCCAGAATTACAAGAACAACCAGTACTACTACTACAAGAACAACCACTACTACTACTACTACTAGAATAACAACAAGTACTACTACTACTACTACAAGAAACCACTATTACTTCTGCTACTACTACAAGAACAACCACTACTACTACTACTAGCATTACAACAACAACCAGGACTACCACTACAAGAACAAACACTACTACTTCCAGAAGTAAAACCACTACTACTACTACTACTACAAGAACAACCACCACCACGACTACTACTACAAGAACAACCACTACTACTACTACTACTAGAAGAACAACAACTACTACTACTACTACTACAAGAAACCACTATTACTTCTGCTACTACTACAAGAACAACCTCTACTACTACTACAAGAACAACCACTACTTCTCCTACTACTACTACTACTTCTACAAGAACAACCACTACTACTACTACTACTAAAACTACTGCAAGAACAACCAGTACTACTACTACAAGAACAACCACTACTACTTCTACAAGTACAACCACAACTACTACTACAAGAATAACCCCTACTACAACTTGAAGAACAACCGCTGCTTCTCCTATTACTACTACTACTACGAGAACAACCACTACTACTACTACTACAAGTTCAACAATTACTACTACTACAAGAACAACCACTACTACTTCTACAAGAACAACAACTACAACCAGCACTACTAAAACTACAAGAAGAACCACTACTACTACAACAACAACCACCACTACTACTACTGCTACTACAAGAACAACCGCTACTACTGCTACTACTACTAATACTACTACAAGAACAACCACTACTACTACTACAAGAACAACCACTACTTCTCCTACTACTACTACTACTACTACAAGAACAACCACTACTACTACTAGTACTACAAGAACAGCCACTACTACTACTACTACTACTACTACTACTACTACTACTACTACTACAAGAACAACCACTACTACTACAAGAACAACCACTACTACTATTACTATTACTACTACTACTACTGCTACTACAAGAACAACCACTACTACTTCTAAAAGTACAACCACAACTACTACTACAAGAACAACCCCTACTACTGCTACAAGAACAACCACTGCTTCTCCTACTACTACTTCTACTACAAGAACAACCACTACTACTAGTAGTATTACAAGAAAAACCACTACTACTACTACAAGAACAACTACTACTAATACTATTACAAGTACAACCACTACTACTACCAGAACAACCACTTTTACTACTACAAGAGAAACCACTACTACTACTACTACAAGAACAACCACTACTACTACTACTAGCATTACAACAACAACCAGGACTACCACTACAAGAACAAACACTACTACTTCCAGAAGTAAAACCACTACTACTACTACTACAAGAACAACCACCACCACGACTACTACTACAAGAACAACCACTACTACTAATAATAATACTACAAGTACAACCACTATTACTACTAAAAGAACAACCCCTACTACTACTACAAGAACAACCACTACTTCTCCTACTACTACTACTACTTCTACAAGAACAACCACTACTACTACTACTAAAACTACTGCAAGAACAACCAGTACTACTACTACAAGAACAACCACTACTACTTCTACAAGTACAACCACAACTACTACTACAAGAATAACCCCTACTACAACTAGAAGAACAACCGCTGCTTCTCCTATTACTACTACTACTACGAGAACAACCACTACTACTACTACTACTACTACAATTACAACAATTACTGCTACTACAAGAACAACCACTACTACTTCTACAAGAACAACAACTACAACCAGCACTACTAAAACTACAAGAAGAACCACTACTACTACAACAACAACCACCACCACTACTACAGCTACTACAAGAACAACCGCTACTACTGCTACTACTACTACTACTACTACAAGAACAACCACTACTACTACTACAAGAACAACCACTACTTCTCCTACTACTACTACTACTACTACAAGAACAACCACTACTACTACTAGTACTACAAGAACAGCCACTACTACTACTACTACTACTACTACTACTACTACTACTACTACAAGAACAACCACTACTACTTCTAAAAGTACAACCACAACTACTACTACAAGAACAACCCCTACTACTGCTACAAGAACAACCACTGCTTCTCCTAGTACTACTTCTACTACAAGAACAACCACTACTACTAGTAGTATCACAAGAAAAACCACTACTACTACTACAAGAACAACTACTACTAATACTATTACAAGTACAACCACTACTACTACCAGAACAACCACTACTACTACTATAAGAGAAACCACTACTACTACTACTACATGAACAACCACTACTACTAGTACTAGAATGACAACAACAACCAGGACTACCACTACAAGAACAAACACTACTACTTCCAGAAGTAAAACCACTACTACTACTACTACTACTACAAGAACAACCACCACCACGACTACTACTACAAGAACAACCACTACTACTAATAATAATACTACAAGTACAACCACTACTACTACTACAAGAACAACCACTACAACTACCAATACTACCAATACAAGAACAACCGCTACTACTGCCAGAATTACAAGAACAACCAGTACTACTACTACAAGAACAACCACTACTACTACTACTACTAGAAGAACAACAACTACTACTACTACAAGAAACCACTATTACTTCTGCTACTACTACAAGAACAACCACTACTACTACTACAAGAACAACCACTACTTCTCCTACTACTACTACTACTTCTACAAGAACAACCACTACTACTACTACTACTAAAACTACTCCAAGAACAACCACTACTACTACTACAAGAACAACCACTACTACTTCTACAAGTACAACCACAACTATTACTACAAGAATAACCCCTACTACTACTAGAAGAACAACCGCTGCTTCTCCTATTACTACTACTACTACGAGAACAACCACTACTAATACTACTACTACTACAAGTACAACAATTACTACTACTACAAGAACAACCACTACTACTTCTACAAGAACAACAACTACAACCAGGACTACTAAAACTACAAGAAGAACCACTACTACTACAACAACCACCACCACTACTACAGCTACTACAAGAACAACCGCTACTACTGCTACTACTACTACTACTACTACAAGAACAACCACTACTACTACTACAAAAACAACCACTACTTCTCCTACTACTACTACTACTACTACAAGAACAACAACTACTACTACTAGTACTACAAGAACAGCCACTACTACTACTACTACTACTACTACTACTACTACTACAAGAACAACCACTACTACTACAAGAACAACCACTACTACTATTACTATTACTACTACTACTACTACTACAAGAACAACCACTACTACTTCTAAAAGTACAACCACAACTACTACTACAAGAACAACCCCTACTACTGCTACAAGAACAACCACTGCTTCTCCTACTACTACTTCTACTACAAGAACAACCACTACTACTAGTAGTATTACACGAAAAACCACTACTACTACTACAAGAACAACTACTACTAATACTATTACAAGTACAACCACTACTACTACCAGAACAACCACTACTACTACTACAAGAGAAACCACTACTACTACTACTACAAGAACAACCACTAATACTACTACTAGCATTACAACAACAACCAGGACTACCACTACAAGAACAAACACTACTACTTCCAGAAGTAAAACCACCACTACTACTACTACTACTACAAGAACAACCACCACCACGACTACTACTACAAGAACAACCACTACTACTAATAATAATACTACAAGTACAACCACTATTACTACTAAAAGAACAACCCCTACTACTACTACAAGAACAACCACTGCTTCTCCTACTACTAATATTACAAGAACAACCACTACATCTACTACTACTGCTACTACAATAACAAACACTACTACTACTACTACAAGAACAACCACTACTACTACTACTACTACTACAAGAACAACCACTACTACTACTACAAGAACAACCACTACTACTACTACAAGAACAACCACTACAACTACCACTACTACCAATACAAGAACAACCGCTACTACTGCCAGAATTACAAGAACAACCAGTACTACTACTACAAGAACAACCACTACTACTACTACTACTAGAATAACAACAACAACTACTACTACTACTACTACAAGAAACCACTATTACTTCTGCTACTACTACAAGAACAACCACTACTACTACTACTAGCATTACAACAACAACCAGGACTACCACTACAAGAACAAACACTACTACTTCCAGAAGTAAAACCACTACTACTACTACTACTACAAGAACAACCACCACCACGACTACTACTACAAGAACAACCACTACTACTACTACTACTAGAAGAACAACAACTACTACTACTACTACAACAAGAAACCACTATTACTTCTGCTACTACTACAAGAACAACCACTTCTACTACTACAAGAACAACCACTACTTCTCCTACTACTACTACTACTTCTACAAGAACAACCACTACTACTACTACTAAAACTACTGCAAGAACAACCAGTACTACTACTACAAGAACAACCACTACTACTTCTACAAGTACAACCACAACTACTACTACAAGAATAACCCCTACTACAACTAGAAGAACAACCGCTGCTTCTCCTATTACTACTACTACTACGAGAACAACCACTACTACTACTACTACTACAAGTACAACAATTACTACTACTACAAGAACAACCACTACTACTTCTACAAGAACAACAACTACAACCAGCACTACTAAAACTACAAGAAGAACCACTACTACTACAACAACAACCACCACTACTACTACTGCTACTACAAGAACAACCGCTACTACTGCTACTACTACTACTACTACAAGAACAACCACTACTACTACTATAAGAACAACCACTACTACTACTAATAATACCACAAGTACAACCACTACTACTACTAAAAGTACAACCCCTACTACTACTACAAGAACAACCACTGCTTCTCCTACTACTAATATTACAAGAACAACCACTACATCTACTACTACTGCTACTACAAGAACAAACACTACTACTACTACTACAAGAACAACCACTACTACTACTACTACTACTACAAGAACAACCACTACTACTACTACAAGAACAACCACTACTACTACTACAAGAACAGCCACTACAGCTAGTACAAGTATTACAAGAAAAACCACTACTACTACTACAAGAACAACCACTGCTACTACTACAAGAACAACCACTACAACTACCACTACTACCAATACAAGAACAACCGCTACTACTGCCAGAATTACAAGAACAACTAGTACTACTACTACAAGAACAACCACTACTACTACTACTACTAGAAGAACAACAACTACTACTACTACTACTACAAGAAACCACTATTACTTCTGCTACTACTACAAGAACAACCACTACTACAACTACAAGAACAACCACTACTTCTCCTACTACTACTACTACTTCTACAAGAACAACCACTACTACTACTACTACTAAAACTACTGCAAGAACAACCAGTACTACTACTACAAGAACAACCACTACTACTTCTACAAGTACAACCACAACTACTACTACAAGAATAACCCCTACTACAACTAGAAGAACAACCGCTGCTTCTCCTATTACTACTACTACTACGAGAACAACCACTACTACTACTACTACTACTACAAGTACAACAATTACTACTACTACAAGAACAACCACTACTACTTCTACAAGAACAACAACTACAACCAGCACTACTAAAACTACAAGAAGAACCACTACTACTACAACAACAACCACCACCACTACTACAGCTACTACAAGAACAACCGCTACTACTGCTACTACTACTACTACTACTACAAGAACAACCACTACTACTACTACAAAAACAACCACTACTTCTCCTCCTACTACTACTACTACTACAAGAACAACAACTACTACTACTAGTACTACAAGAACAGCCACTACTACTACTACTACTACTACTACTTCTACAAGAACAACCACTACTACTACAAGAACAACCACTACTACTATTACTATTACTACTACTACTACTACTACTACTACAAGAACAACCACTACTACTTCTAAAAGTACAACCACAACTACTACTACAAGAACAACCCCTACTACTGCTACAAGAACATCCACTGCTTCTCCTACTACTACTTCTACTACAAGAACAACCACTACTACTACTACTACTACAAGAACAACCACTACTACTACTACAAGAACAACCACTACTATTACTACAAGAACAGCCACTACAGCTAGTACAAGTATTACAAGAAAAACCACTACTACTACTACAAGAACAAGCACTACTACTACTACAAGAACAACCACTACAACTACCACTACTACCAATACAAGAACAACCGCTACTACTGCCAGAATTACAAGAACAACCAGTACTACTACTACAAGAACAACCACTACTACTACTACTACTAGAATAACAACAAGTACTACTACTACTACTACAAGAAACCACTATTACTTCTGCTACTACTACAAGAACAACCACTACTACTACTACTAGCATTACAACAACAACCAGGACTACCACTACAAGAACAAACACTACTACTTCCAGAAGTAAAACCACTACTACTACTACTACTACAAGAACAACCACCACCACGACTACTACTACAAGAACAACCACTACTACTACTACTACTAGAAGAACAACAACTACTACTACTACTACTACAAGAAACCACTATTACTTCTGCTACTACTACAAGAACAACCTCTACTACTACTACAAGAACAACCACTACTTCTCCTACTACTACTACTACTTCTACAAGAACAACCACTACTACTACTACTACTAAAACTACTGCAAGAACAACCAGTACTACTACTACAAGAACAACCACTACTACTTCTACAAGTACAACCACAACTACTACTACAAGAATAACCCCTACTACAACTTGAAGAACAACCGCTGCTTCTCCTATTACTACTACTACTACGAGAACAACCACTACTACTACTACTACAAGTTCAACAATTACTACTACTACAAGAACAACCACTACTACTTCTACAAGAACAACAACTACAACCAGCACTACTAAAACTACAAGAAGAACCACTACTACTACAACAACAACCACCACTACTACTACTGCTACTACAAGAACAACCGCTACTACTGCTACTACTACTAATACTACTACAAGAACAACCACTACTACTACTACAAGAACAACCACTACTTCTCCTACTACTACTACTACTACTACAAGAACAACCACTACTACTACTAGTACTACAAGAACAGCCACTACTACTACTACTACTACTACTACTACTACTACTACTACTACTACAAGAACAACCACTACTACTACAAGAACAACCACTACTACTATTACTATTACTACTACTACTACTGCTACTACAAGAACAACCACTACTACTTCTAAAAGTACAACCACAACTACTACTACAAGAACAACCCCTACTACTGCTACAAGAACAACCACTGCTTCTCCTACTACTACTTCTACTACAAGAACAACCACTACTACTAGTAGTATTACAAGAAAAACCACTACTACTACTACAAGAACAACTACTACTAATACTATTACAAGTACAACCACTACTACTACCAGAACAACCACTTCTACTACTACAAGAGAAACCACTACTACTACTACTACAAGAACAACCACTACTACTACTACTAGCATTACAACAACAACCAGGACTACCACTACAAGAACAAACACTACTACTTCCAGAAGTAAAACCACTACTACTACTACTACAAGAACAACCACCACCACGACTACTACTACAAGAACAACCACTACTACTAATAATAATACTACAAGTACAACCACTATTACTACTAAAAGAACAACCCCTACTACTACTACAAGAACAACCACTACTTCTCCTACTACTACTACTACTTCTACAAGAACAACCACTACTACTACTACTAAAACTACTGCAAGAACAACCAGTACTACTACTACAAGAACAACCACTACTACTTCTACAAGTACAACCACAACTACTACTACAAGAATAACCCCTACTACAACTAGAAGAACAACCGCTGCTTCTCCTATTACTACTACTACTACGAGAACAACCACTACTACTACTACTACTACTACAATTACAACAATTACTGCTACTACAAGAACAACCACTACTACTTCTACAAGAACAACAACTACAACCAGCACTACTAAAACTACAAGAAGAACCACTACTACTACAACAACAACCACCACCACTACTACAGCTACTACAAGAACAACCGCTACTACTGCTACTACTACTACTACTACTACAAGAACAACCACTACTACTACTACAAGAACAACCACTACTTCTCCTACTACTACTACTACTACTACAAGAACAACCACTACTACTACTAGTACTACAAGAACAGCCACTACTACTACTACTACTACTACTACTACTACTACTACTACTACAAGAACAACCACTACTACTTCTAAAAGTACAACCACAACTACTACTACAAGAACAACCCCTACTACTGCTACAAGAACAACCACTGCTTCTCCTAGTACTACTTCTACTACAAGAACAACCACTACTACTAGTAGTATCACAAGAAAAACCACTACTACTACTACAAGAACAACTACTACTAATACTATTACAAGTACAACCACTACTACTACCAGAACAACCACTACTACTACTATAAGAGAAACCACTACTACTACTACTACATGAACAACCACTACTACTAGTACTAGAATGACAACAACAACCAGGACTACCACTACAAGAACAAACACTACTACTTCCAGAAGTAAAACCACTACTACTACTACTACTACTACAAGAACAACCACCACCACGACTACTACTACAAGAACAACCACTACTACTAATAATAATACTACAAGTACAACCACTACTACTACTACAAGAACAACCACTACAACTACCAATACTACCAATACAAGAACAACCGCTACTACTGCCAGAATTACAAGAACAACCAGTACTACTACTACAAGAACAACCACTACTACTACTACTACTAGAAGAACAACAACTACTACTACTACAAGAAACCACTATTACTTCTGCTACTACTACAAGAACAACCACTACTACTACTACAAGAACAACCACTACTTCTCCTACTACTACTACTACTTCTACAAGAACAACCACTACTACTACTACTACTAAAACTACTCCAAGAACAACCACTACTACTACTACAAGAACAACCACTACTACTTCTACAAGTACAACCACAACTATTACTACAAGAATAACCCCTACTACTACTAGAAGAACAACCGCTGCTTCTCCTATTACTACTACTACTACGAGAACAACCACTACTAATACTACTACTACTACAAGTACAACAATTACTACTACTACAAGAACAACCACTACTACTTCTACAAGAACAACAACTACAACCAGGACTACTAAAACTACAAGAAGAACCACTACTACTACAACAACCACCACCACTACTACAGCTACTACAAGAACAACCGCTACTACTGCTACTACTACTACTACTACTACAAGAACAACCACTACTACTACTACAAAAACAACCACTACTTCTCCTACTACTACTACTACTACTACAAGAACAACAACTACTACTACTAGTACTACAAGAACAGCCACTACTACTACTACTACTACTACTACTACTACTACAAGAACAACCACTACTACTACAAGAACAACCACTACTACTATTACTATTACTACTACTACTACTACTACTACTACAAGAACAACCACTACTACTTCTAAAAGTACAACCACAACTACTACTACAAGAACAACCCCTACTACTGCTACAAGAACAACCACTGCTT
This sequence comes from Alligator mississippiensis, assembly GCF_030867095.1. Lineage (NCBI taxonomy): Eukaryota > Metazoa > Chordata > Crocodylia > Alligatoridae > Alligator > Alligator mississippiensis. The sequence continues at coordinate 30,989,853 of NC_081832.1, forward strand.
CTCCTACTACTACTTCTACTACAAGAACAACCACTACTACTAGTAGTATTACAAGAAAAACCACTACTACTACTACAAGAACAACTACTACTAATACTATTACAAGTACAACCACTACTACTACCAGAACAACCACTACTACTACTACAAGAGAAACCACTACTACTACTACTACAAGAACAACCAGTACTACTACTACTAGCATTACAACAACAACCAGGACTACCACTACAAGAACAAACACTACTGCTTCCAGAAGTAAAACCACTACTACTACTACTACTACTACAAGAACAACCACCACCACGACTACTACTACAAGAACAACCACTACTACTAATAATAATACTACAAGTACAACCACTACTACTACTAAAAGAACAACCCCTACTACTACTACAAGAACAACCACTGCTTCTCCTACTACTAATATTACAAGAACAACCACCACATCTACTACTACTGCTACTAGAAGAACAAACACTACTACTACTACTACAAGAACAACCACTACTACTACTACTACTACTACTACAAGAACAACCACTACTACTACTACAAGAACAACCACTACTACTACTACAAGAACAGCCACTACAGCTAGTACAAGTATTACAAGAAAAACCACTACTACTACTACAAGAACAACCACTACTACTACTACAAGAACAACCACTACAACTACCACTACTACCAATACAAGAACAACCGCTACTACTGCCAGAATTACAAGAACAACCAGTACTACTACTACAAGAACAACCACTACTACTACTACTACTAGAAGAACAACAACTACTACTACTACTACTACTACAAGAAACCACTATTACTTCTGCTACTACTTCAAGAACAACCACTACTACTACTAGAAGAACAACCACTACTTCTCCTACTACTACTACTACTTCTACAAGAACAACCACTACTACTACTACTACTAAAACTACTGAAAGAACAACCAGTACTACTACTACAAGAACAACCACTACTACTTCTACAAGTACAACCACAACTACTACTACAAGAATAACCCCTACTACAACTAGAAGAACAACCGCTGCTTCTCCTATTACTACTACTACTACGAGAACAACCACTACTACTACTACTACTACTACAAGTACAACAATTACTACTACTACAAGAACAACCACTACTACTTCTACAAGAACAACAACTACAACCAGCACTACTAAAACTACAAGAAGAACCACTACTACTACAACAACAACCACCACTACTACTACTGCTACTACAAGAACAACCGCTACTACTGCTACTACTACTAATAGTACTACAAGAACAACCACTACTACTACTACAAGAACAACCACTACTTCTCCTACTACTACTACTACTACTACAAGAACAACCACTACTACTACTAGTACTACGAGAACAGCCACTACTACTACTACTACTACTACTACTACTACTACAAGAACAACCACTACTACTACAAGAACAACCACTACTACTATTACTATTACTACTACTACTACTACTACTACAAGAACAACCACTACTACTTCTAAAAGTACAACCACAACTACTACTACAAGAACAACCCCTACTACTGCTACAAGAACAACCACTGCTTCTCCTACTACTACTTCTACTACAAGAACAACCACTACTACTAGTAGTATTACACGAAAAACCACTACTACTACTACAAGAACAACTACTACTAATACTATTACAAGTACAACCACTACTACTACCAGAACAACCACTACTACTACTACAAGAGAAACCACTACTACTACTACTACAAGAACAACCACTAATACTACTACTAGCATTACAACAACAACCAGGACTACCACTACAAGAACAAACACTACTACTTCCAGAAGTAAAACCACCACTACTACTACTACTACTACAAGAACAACCACCACCACGACTACTACTACAAGAACAACCACTACTACTAATAATAATACTACAAGTACAACCACTATTACTACTAAAAGAACAACCCCTACTACTACTACAAGAACAACCACTGCTTCTCCTACTACTAATATTACAAGAACAACCACTACATCTACTACTACTGCTACTACAATAACAAACACTACTACTACTACTACAAGAACAACCACTACTACTACTACTACTACAAGAACAACCACTACTACTACTACAAGAACAACCACTACTACTACTACAAGAACAACCACTACAACTACCACTACTACCAATACAAGAACAACCGCTACTACTGCCAGAATTACAAGAACAACCAGTACTACTACTACAAGAACAACCACTACTACTACTACTACTAGAATAACAACAACTACTACTACTACTACTACTACAAGAACAACCACCACCACGACTACTACTACAAGAACAACCACTACTACTACTAATAATACTACAAGTACAACCACTACTACTACTAAAAGAACAACCCCTACTACTACTACAAGAACAACCACTGCTTCTCCTACTACTAATATTACAAGAACAACCACCACATCTACTACTACTGCTACTAGAAGAACAAACACTACTACTACTCCTACAAGAACAACCACTACTACTACTACAAGAACAGCCACTACAGCTAGTACAAGTATTACAAGAAAAACCACTACTACTACTACAAGAACAACCACTACTACTACTACAAGAACAACCACTACAACTACCACTACTACCAATACAAGAACAACCGCTACTACTGCCAGAATTACAAGAACAACCAGTACTACTACTACAAGAACAACCACTACTACTACTACTACTAGAAGAACAACAACAACTACTACTACTACTACTACAAGAAACCACTATTACTTCTGCTACTACTTCAAGAACAACCACTACTACTACTAGAAGAACAACCACTACTTCTCCTACTACTACTACTACTTCTACAAGAACAACCTCTACTACTACTACTACTAAAACTACTGCAAGAACAACCAGTACTACTACTACAAGAACAACCGCTACTACTTCTACAAGTACAACCACAACTACTACTACAAGAATAACCCCTACTACAACTAGAAGAACAACCGCTGCTTCTCCTATTACTACTACTACTACGAGAACAACCACTACTACTACTACTACAAGTACAACAATTACTACTACTACAAGAACAACCACTACTACTTCTACAAGAACAACAACTACAACCAGCACTACTAAAACTACAAGAAGAACCACTACTACTACAACAACAACCACCACTACTACTACTGCTACTACAAGAACAACCGCTACTACTGCTACTACTACTAATACTACTACAAGAACAACCACTACTACTACTACAAGAACAACCACTACTTCTCCTACTACTACTACTACTACTACTACAAGAACAACCACTACTACTACTAGTACTACAATAACAGCCACTACTACTACTACTACTACTACTACTACTACTACTACTACTACAAGAACAACCACTACTACTACAAGAACAACCACTACTACTATTACTATTACTACTACTACTACTACTACTACAAGAACAACCACTACTACTTCTAAAAGTACAACCACAACTACTACTACAAGAACAACCCCTACTACTGCTACAAGAACAACCACTGCTTCTCCTACTACTACTTCTACTACAAGAACAACCACTACTACTAGTAGTATTACAAGAAAAACCACTACTACTACTACAAGAACAACTACTACTAATACTATTACAAGTACAACCACTACTACTACCAGAACAACCACTACTACTACTACAAGAGAAACCACTACTACTATTACTACAAGAACAACCACTACTACTACTACTAGCATTACAACAACAACCAGGACTACCACTACAAGAACAAACACTACTACTTCCAGAAGTAAAACCACTACTACTACTACTACTACTACAAGACCAACCACCACCACGACTACTACTACAAGAACAACCACTACTACTAATAATAATACTACAAGTACAACCACTATTACTACTAAAAGAACAACCCCTACTACTACTACAAGAACAACCACTGCTTCTCCTACTACTAATATTACAAGAACAACCACTACATCTACTACTACTGCTACTACAATAACAAACACTACTACTACTACTACAAGAACAACCACTACTACTACTACTACTACAAGAACAACCACTACTACTACTACAAGAACAACCACTACTATTACTACAAGAACAGCCACTACAGCTAGTACAAGTATTACAAGAAAAACCACTACTACTACTACAAGAACAAGCACTACTACTACTACAAGAACAACCACTACAACTACCACTACTACCAATACAAGAACAACCGCTACTACTGCCAGAATTACAAGAACAACCAGTACTACTACTACAAGAACAACCACTACTACTACTACTACTAGAATAACAACAAGTACTACTACTACTACTACAAGAAACCACTATTACTTCTGCTACTACTACAAGAACAACCACTACTACTACTACTAGCATTACAACAACAACCAGGACTACCACTACAAGAACAAACACTACTACTTCCAGAAGTAAAACCACTACTACTACTACTACTACAAGAACAACCACCACCACGACTACTACTACAAGAACAACCACTAATACTACTACTACTAGAAGAACAACAACTACTACTACTACTACTACAAGAAACCACTATTACTTCTGCTACTACTACAAGAACAACCTCTACTACTACTACAAGAACAACCACTACTTCTCCTACTACTACTACTACTTCTACAAGAACAACCACTACTACTACTACTACTAAAACTACTGCAAGAACAACCAGTACTACTACTACAAGAACAACCACTACTACTTCTACAAGTACAACCACAACTACTACTACAAGAATAACCCCTACTACAACTTGAAGAACAACCGCTGCTTCTCCTATTACTACTACTACTACGAGAACAACCACTACTACTACTACTACAAGTTCAACAATTACTACTACTACAAGAACAACCACTACTACTTCTACAAGAACAACAACTACAACCAGCACTACTAAAACTACAAGAAGAACCACTACTACTACAACAACAACCACCACTACTACTACTGCTACTACAAGAACAACCGCTACTACTGCTACTACTACTAATACTACTACAAGAACAACCACTACTACTACTACAAGAACAACCACTACTTCTCCTACTACTACTACTACTACAAGAACAACCACTACTACTACTAGTACTACAAGAACAGCCACTACTACTACTACTACTACTACTACTACTACTACTACTACTACTACTACAAGAACAACCACTACTACTACAAGAACAACCACTACTACTATTACTATTACTACTACTACTACTACTACAAGAACAACCACTACTACTTCTAAAAGTACAACCACAACTACTACTACAAGAACAACCCCTACTACTGCTACAAGAACAACCGCTGCTTCTCCTACTACTACTTCTACTACAAGAACAACCACTACTACTAGTAGTATTACAAGAAAAACCACTACTACTACTACAAGAACAACTACTACTAATACTATTACAAGTACAACCACTACTACTACCAGAACAACCACTACTACTACTACAAGAGAAACCACTACTACTACTACTACAAGAACAACCACTACTACTACTACTAGCATTACAACAACAACCAGGACTACCACTACAAGAACAAACACTACTACTTCCAGAAGTAAAACCACTACTACTACTACTACAAGAACAACCACCACCACGACTACTACTACAAGAACAACCACTACTACTAATAATAATACTACAAGTACAACCACTATTACTACTAAAAGAACAACCCCTACTACTACTACAAGAACAACCACTACTTCTCCTACTACTACTACTACTTCTACAAGAACAACCACTACTACTACTACTAAAACTACTGCAAGAACAACCAGTACTACTACTACAAGAACAACCACTACTACTTCTACAAGTACAACCACAACTACTACTACAAGAATAACCCCTACTACAACTAGAAGAACAACCGCTGCTTCTCCTATTACTACTACTACTACGAGAACAACCACTACTACTACTACTACTACTACTACAATTACAACAATTACTGCTACTACAAGAACAACCACTACTACTTCTACAAGAACAACAACTACAACCAGCACTACTAAAACTACAAGAAGAACCACTACTACTACAACAACAACCACCACCACTACTACAGCTACTACAAGAACAACCGCTACTACTGCTACTACTACTACTACTACAAGAACAACCACTACTACTACTACAAGAACAACCACTACTTCTCCTACTACTACTACTACTACTACAAGAACAACCACTACTACTACTAGTACTACAAGAACAGCCACTACTACTACTACTACTACTACTACTACTACTACTACTACTACAAGAACAACCACTACTACTTCTAAAAGTACAACCACAACTACTACTACAAGAACAACCCCTACTACTGCTACAAGAACAACCACTGCTTCTCCTAGTACTACTTCTACTACAAGAACAACCACTACTACTAGTAGTATCACAAGAAAAACCACTACTACTACTACAAGAACAACTACTACTAATACTATTACAAGTACAACCACTACTACTACCAGAACAACCACTACTACTACTATAAGAGAAACCACTACTACTACTACTACATGAACAACCACTACTACTAGTACTAGAATGACAACAACAACCAGGACTACCACTACAAGAACAAACACTACTACTTCCAGAAGTAAAACCACTACTACTACTACTACTACTACAAGAACAACCACCACCACGACTACTACTACAAGAACAACCACTACTACTAATAATAATACTACAAGTACAACCACTACTACTACTACAAGAACAACCACTACAACTACCAATACTACCAATACAAGAACAACCGCTACTACTGCCAGAATTACAAGAACAACCAGTACTACTACTACAAGAACAACCACTACTACTACTACTACTAGAAGAACAACAACTACTACTACTACAAGAAACCACTATTACTTCTGCTACTACTACAAGAACAACCACTACTACTACTACAAGAACAACCACTACTTCTCCTACTACTACTACTACTTCTACAAGAACAACCACTACTACTACTACTACTAAAACTACTCCAAGAACAACCACTACTACTACTACAAGAACAACCACTACTACTTCTACAAGTACAACCACAACTATTACTACAAGAATAACCCCTACTACTACTAGAAGAACAACCGCTGCTTCTCCTATTACTACTACTACTACGAGAACAACCACTACTACTACTACTACTACTACAAGTACAACAATTACTACTACTACAAGAACAACCACTACTACTTCTACAAGAACAACAACTACAACCAGGACTACTAAAACTACAAGAAGAACCACTACTACTACAACAACCACCACCACTACTACAGCTACTACAAGAACAACCGCTACTACTGCTACTACTACTACTACTACTACAAGAACAACCACTACTACTACTACAAAAACAACCACTACTTCTCCTACTACTACTACTACTACTACAAGAACAACAACTACTACTACTAGTACTACAAGAACAGCCACTACTACTACTACTACTACTACTACTACTTCTACAAGAACAACCACTACTACTACAAGAACAACCACTACTACTATTACTATTACTACTACTACTACTACTACTACAAGAACAACCACTACTACTTCTAAAAGTACAACCACAACTACTACTACAAGAACAACCCCTACTACTGCTACAAGAACAACCACTGCTTCTCCTACTACTACTTCTACTACAAGAACAACCACTACTACTAGTAGTATTACAAGAAAAACCACTACTACTACTACAAGAACAACTACTACTAATACTATTACAAGTACAACCACTACTACTACCAGAACAACCACTACTACTACTACAAGAGAAACCACTACTACTACTACTACAAGAACAACCACTACTACTACTACTAGCATTACAACAACAACCAGGACTACCACTACAAGAACAAACACTACTACTTCCAGAAGTAAAACCACTACTACTACTACTACTACTACAAGAACAACCACCACCACGACTACTACTACAAGAACAACCACTACTAGTACTAATAATACTACAAGTACAACCACTACTACTACTAAAAGAACAACCCCTACTACTACAAGAACAACCACTGCTTCTCCTACTACTAATATTACAAGAACAACCACCACATCTACTACTACTGCTACTAGAAGAACAAACACTACTACTACTACTACAAGAACAACCACTACTACTACTACAAGAACAGCCACTACAGCTAGTACAAGTATTACAAGAAAAACCACTACTACTACTACAAGAACAACCACTACTACTACTACAAGAACAACCACTACAACTACCACTACTACCAATACAAGAACAACCGCTACTCCTGCCAGAATTACAAGAACAACCAGTACTACTACTACAAGAACAACCACTACTACTACTACTACTAGAAGAACAACAACTACTACTACTACTACAAGAAACCACTATTACTTCTGCTACTACTTCAAGAACAACCACTACTACTACTAGAAGAACAACCACTACTTCTCCTACTACTACTACTACTTCTACAAGAACAACCTCTACTACTACTACTACTAAAACTACTGAAAGAACAACCAGTACTACTACTACAAGAACAACCACTACTACTTCTACAAGTACAACCACAACTACTACTACAAGAATAACCCCTACTACAACTAGAAGAACAACCGCTGCTTCTCCTATTACTACTACTACTACGAGAACAACCACTACTACTACTACAAGTACAACAATTACTACTACTACAAGAACAACCACTACTACTTCTACAAGAACAACAACTACAACCAGCACTACTAAAAGTACAAGAAGAACCACTACTACTACAACAACAACCACCACTACTACTACTGCTACTACAAGAACAACCGCTACGACTGCTACTACTACTAATACTACTACAAGAACAACCACTACTACTACTACAAGAACAACCACTACTTCTCCTACTACTACTACTACTACTACAAGAACAACCACTACTACTACTAGTACTACAATAACAGCCACTACTACTACTACTACTACTACTACTACTACTACTACTACTACAAGAACAACCACTACTACTACAAGAACAACCACTACTACTATTACTATTACTACTACTACTACTACTACTACAAGAACAACCACTACTACTTCTAAAAGTACAACCACAACTACTACTACAAGAACAACCCCTACTACTGCTACAAGAACAACCACTGCTTCTCCTACTACTACTTCTACTACAAGAACAACCACTACTACTAGTAGTATTACAAGAAAAACCACTACTACTACTACAAGAACAACTACTACTAATACTATTACAAGTACAACCACTACTACTACCAGAACAACCACTACTACTACTACAAGAGAAACCACTACTACTATTACTACAAGAACAACCACTACTACTACTACTAGCATTACAACAACAACCAGGACTACCACTACAAGAACAAACACTACTACTTCCAGAAGTAAAACCACTACTACTACTACTACTACTACAAGACCAACCACCACCACGACTACTACTACAAGAACAACCACTACTACTAATAATAATACTACAAGTACAACCACTATTACTACTAAAAGAACAACCCCTACTACTACTACAAGAACAACCACTGCTTCTCCTACTACTAATATTACAAGAACAACCACTACATCTACTACTACTGCTACTACAATAACAAACACTACTACTACTACTACAAGAACAACCACTACTACTACTACTACTACAAGAACAACCACTACTACTACTACAAGAACAACCACTACTATTACTACAAGAACAGCCACTACAGCTAGTACAAGTATTACAAGAAAAACCACTACTACTACTACAAGAACAAGCACTACTACTACTACAAGAACAACCACTACAACTACCACTACTACCAATACAAGAACAACCGCTACTACTGTCAGAATTACAAGAACAACCAGTACTACTACTACAAGAACAACCACTACTACTACTACTACTAGAATAACAACAACTACTACTACTACTACTACAAGAAACCACTATTACTTCTGCTACTACTACAAGAACAACCACTACTACTACTACTAGCATTACAACAACAACCAGTACTACCACTACAAGAACAAACACTACTACTTCCAGAAGTAAAACCACTACTACTACTACTACTACAAGAACAACCACCACCACGACTACTACTACAAGAACAACCACTACTACTACTACTACTAGAAGAACAACAACTACTACTACTACTACTACAAGAAACCACTATTACTTCTGCTACTACTACAAGAACAACCTCTACTACTACTACAAGAACAACCACTACTTCTCCTACTACTACTACTACTTCTACAAGAACAACCACTACTACTACTACTACTAAAACTACTGCAAGAACAACCAGTACTACTACTACAAGAACAACCACTACTACTTCTACATGTACAACCACAACTACTACTACAAGAATAACCCCTACTACAACTAGAAGAACAACCGCTGCTTCTCCTATTACTACTACTACTACGAGAACAACCACTACTACTACTACTACAAGTTCAACAATTACTACTACTACAAGAACAACCACTACTACTTCTACAAGAACAACAACTACAACCAGCACTACTAAAACTACAAGAAGAACCACTACTACTACAACAACAACCACCACTACTACTACTGCTACTACAAGAACAACCACTACTACTGCTACTACTACTACTACTACTACAAGAACAACCACTACTACTACTACAAGAACAACCACTACTTCTCCTACTACTACTACTACTACAAGAACAACCACTACTACTACTAGTACTACAAGAACAGCCACTACTACTACTACTACTACTACTACTACTACTACTACTACAAGAACAACCACTACTACTACAAGAACAACCACTACTAGTATTACTATTACTACTACTACTACTACTACTACAAGAACAACCACTACTACTTCTAAAAGTACAACCACAACTACTACTACAAGAACAACCCCTACTACTGCTACAAGAACAACCACTGCTTCTCCTACTACTACTTCTACTACAAGAACAACCACTACTACTAGTAGTATTACAAGAAAAACCACTACTACTACTACAAGAACAACTACTACTAATACTATTACAAGTACAACCACTACTACTACCAGAACAACCACTACTACTACTACAAGAGAAACCACTACTACTACTACTACAAGAACAACCACTACTACTACTACTAGCATTACAACAACAACCAGGACTACCACTACAAGAACAAACACTACTACTACCAGAAGTAAAACCACTACTACTACTACTACAAGAACAACCACCACCACGACTACTACTACAAGAACAACCACTACTACTAATAATAATACTACAAGTACAACCACTATTACTACTAAAAGAACAACCCCTACTACTACTACAAGAACAACCACTACTTCTCCTACTACTACTACTACTTCTACAAGAACAACCACTACTACTACTACTAAAACTACTGCAAGAACAACCAGTACTACTACTACAAGGACAACCACTACTACTTCTACAAGTACAACCACAACTACTACTACAAGAATAACCCCTACTACAACTAGAAGAACAACCGCTGCTTCTCCTATTACTACTACTACTACGAGAACAACCACTACTACTACTACTACTACTACTACAATTACAACAATTACTACTACTACAAGAACAACCACTACTACTTCTACAAGAACAACAACTACAACCAGCACTACTAAAACTACAAGAAGAACCACTACTACTACAACAACAACCACCACCACTACTACAGCTACTACAAGAACAACCGCTACTACTGCTACTACTACTACTACTACAAGAACAACCACTACTACTACTACAAGAACAACCACTACTTCTCCTACTACTACTACTACTACAAGAACAACCACTACTACTACTAGTACTACAAGAACAGCCACTACTACTACTACTACTACTACTACTACTACTACTACTACAAGAACAACCACTACTACTTCTAAAAGTACAACCACAACTACTACTACAAGAACAACCCCTACTACTGCTACAAGAACAACCACTGCTTCTCCTAGTACTACTTCTACTACAAGAACAACCATTACTACTAGTAGTATTACAAGAAAAACCACTACTACTACTACAAGAACAACTACTACTAATACTATTACAAGTACAACCACTACTACTACCAGAACAACCACTACTACTACTATAAGAGAAACCACTACTACTACTACTACATGAACAACCACTACTACTAGTACTAGAATGACAACAACAACCAGGACTACCACTACAAGAACAAACACTACTACTTCCAGAAGTAAAACCACTACTACTACTACTACTAATACAAGAACAACCACCACCACGACTACTACTACAAGAACAACCACTACTACTACTAATAATACTACAAGTACAACCACTACTACTACTACAAGAACAACCACTACAACTACCAATACTACCAATACAAGAACAACCGCTACTACTGCCAGAATTACAAGAACAACCAGTACTACTACTACAAGAACAACCACTACTACTACTACTACTAGAAGAACAACAACTACTACTACTACAAGAAACCACTATTACTTCTGCTACTACTACAAGAACAACCACTACTACTACTACAAGAACAACCACTACTTCTCCTACTACTACTACTACTTCTACAAGAACAACCACTACTACTACTACTACTAAAACTACTCCAAGAACAACCACTACTACTACTACAAGAACAACCACTACTACTTCTACAAGTACAACCACAACTATTACTACAAGAATAACCCCTACTACTACTAGAAGAACAACCGCTGCTTCTCCTATTACTACTACTACTACGAGAACAACCACTACTACTACTACTACTACTACAAGTACAACAATTACTACTACTACAAGAACAACCACTACTACTTCTACAAGAACAACAACTACAACCAGGACTACTAAAACTACAAGAAGAACCACTACTACTACAACAACCACCACCACTACTACAGCTACTACAAGAACAACCGCTACTACTGCTACTACTACTACTACTACTATAAGAACAACCACTACTACTACTACAAAAACAACCACTACTTCTCCTACTACTACTACTACTACAAGAACAACAACTACTACTACTAGTACTACAAGAACAGCCACTACTACTACTACTACTACTACTACTACAAGAACAACCACTACTACTACAAGAACAACCACTACTACTATTACTATTACTACTACTACTACTACTACTACTACAAGAACAACCACTACTACTTCTAAAAGTACAACCACAACTACTACTACAAGAACAACCCCTACTACTGCTACAAGAACAACCACTGCTTCTCCTACTACTACTTCTACTACAAGAACAACCACTACTACTAGTAGTATTACAAGAAAAACCACTACTACTACTACAAGAACAACTACTACTAATACTATTACAAGTACAACCACTACTACTACCAGAACAACCACTACTACTACTACAAGAGAAACCACTACTACTACTACTACAAGAACAACCAGTACTACTACTACTAGCATTACAACAACAACCAGGACTACCACTACAAGAACAAACACTACTGCTTCCAGAAGTAAAACCACTACTACTACTACTACTACTACAAGAACAACCACCACCACGACTACTACTACAAGAACAACCACTACTACTAATAATAATACTACAAGTACAACCACTACTACTACTAAAAGAAGAACCCCTACTACTACTACAAGAACAACCACTGCTTCTCCTACTACTAATATTACAAGAACAACCACCACATCTACTACTACTGCTACTAGAAGAACAAACACTACTACTACTACTACAAGAACAACCACTACTACTACTACTACTACTACTACAAGAACAACCACTACTACTACTACAAGAACAACCACTACTACTACTACAAGAACAGCCACTACAGCTAGTACAAGTATTACAAGAAAAACCACTACTACTACTACAAGAACAACCACTACTACTACTACAAGAACAACCACTACAACTACCACTACTACCAATACAAGAACAACCGCTACTCCTGCCAGAATTACAAGAACAACCAGTACTACTACTACAAGAACAACCACTACTACTACTACTACTAGAAGAACAACAACTACTACTACTACTACTACTACAAGAAACCACTATTACTTCTGCTACTACTTCAAGAACAACCACTACTACTACTAGAAGAACAACCACTACTTCTCCTACTACTACTACTACTTCTACAAGAACAACCTCTACTACTACTACTACTAAAACTACTGAAAGAACAACCAGTACTACTACTACAAGAACAACCACTACTACTTCTACAAGTACAACCACAACTACTACTACAAGAATAACCCCTACTACAACTAGAAGAACAACCGCTGCTTCTCCTATTACTACTACTACTACGAGAACAACCACTACTACTACTACTACTACTACAAGTACAACAATTACTACTACTACAAGAACAACCACTACTACTTCTACAAGAACAACAACTACAACCAGCACTACTAAAACTACAAGAAGAACCACTACTACTACAACAACAACCACCACTACTACTACTGCTACTACAAGAACAACCGCTACTACTGCTACTACTACTAATAGTACTACAAGAACAACCACTACTACTACTACAAGAACAACCACTACTTCTCCTACTACTACTACTACTACTACAAGAACAACCACTACTACTACTAGTACTACAAGAACAGCCACTACTACTACTACTACTACTACTACTACTACTACTACAAGAACAACCACTACTACTACAAGAACAACCACTACTACTATTACTATTACTACTACTACTACTACTACTACAAGAACAACCACTAATACTTCTAAAAGTACAACCACAACTACTACTACAAGAACAACCCCTACTACTGCTACAAGAACAACCACTGCTTCTCCTACTACTACTTCTACTACAAGAACAACCACTACTACTAGTAGTATTACACGAAAAACCACTACTACTACTACAAGAACAACTACTACTAATACTATTACAAGTACAACCACTACTACTACCAGAACAACCACTACTACTACTACAAGAGAAACCACTACTACTACTACTACAAGAACAACCACTACTACTACTACTAGCATTACAACAACAACCAGGACTACCACTACAAGAACAAACACTACTACTTCCAGAAGTAAAACCACTACTACTACTACTACTACTACAAGAACAACCACCACCACGACTACTACTACAAGAACAACCACTACTACTAATAATAATACTACAAGTACAACCACTATTACTACTAAAAGAACAACCCCTACTACTACTACAACAACAACCACTGCTTCTCCTACTACTAATATTACAAGAACAACCACTACATCTACTACTACTGCTACTACAATAACAAACACTACTACTACTACTACAAGAACAACCACTACTACTACTACTACTACAAGAACAACCACTACTACTACTACAAGAACAACCACTACTACTACTACAAGAACAACCACTACAACTACCACTACTACCAATACAAGAACAACCGCTACTACTGCCAGAATTACAAGAACAACCAGTACTACTACTACAAGAACAACCACTACTACTACTACTAGAATAACAACAACTACTACTACTACTACTACTACAAGAAACCACTATTACTTCTGCTACTACTACAAGAACAACCACTACTACTACTACTAGCATTACAACAACAACCAGGACTACCACTACAAGAACAAACACTACTACTTCCAGAAGTAAAACCACTACTACTACTACTACTACAAGAACAACCACCACCACGACTACTACTACAAGAACAACCACTACTACTACTACTACTAGAAGAACAACAACTACTACTACTACTACTACAAGAAACCACTATTACTTCTGCTACTACTACAAGAACAACCACTACTACTACTACAAGAACAACCACTACTTCTCCTACTACTACTACTACTTCTACAAGAACAACCACTACTACTACTACTAAAACTACTGCAAGAACAACCAGTACTACTACTACAAGAACAACCACTACTACTTCTACAAGTACAACCACAACTACTACTACAAGAATAACCCCTACTACAACTAGAAGAACAACCGCTGCTTCTCCTATTACTACTACTACTACGAGAACAACCACTACTACTACTACTACTACTACAAGTACAACAATTACTACTACTACAAGAACAACCACTACTACTTCTACAAGAACAACAACTACAACCAGCACTACTAAAACTACAAGAAGAACCACTACTACTACAACAACCACCACTACTACTACTGCTACTACAAGAACAACCGCTACTACTGCTACTACTACTACTACTACAAGAACAACCACTACTACTACTATAAGAACAACCACTACTTCTACTAATAATACCACAAGTACAACCACTACTACTACTAAAAGTACAACCCCTACTACTACTACAAGAACAACCACTGCTTCTCCTACTACTAATATTACAAGAACAACCACTACATCTACTACTACTGCTACTACAAGAACAAACACTACTACTACTACTACAAGAACAACCACTACTACTACTACTACTACTACAAGAACAACCACTACTACTACTACAAGAACAACCACTACTACTACTACAAGAACAGCCACTACAGCTAGTACAAGTATTACAAGAAAAACCACTACTACTACTACAAGAACAACCACTGCTACTACTACAAGAACAACCACTACAACTACCACTACTACCAATACAAGAACAACCGCTACTACTGCCAGAATTACAAGAACAACTAGTACTACTACTACAAGAACAACCACTACTACTACTACTACTAGAAGAACAACAACTACTACTACTACTACTACAAGAAACCACTATTACTTCTGCTACTACTACAAGAACAACCACTACTACAACTACAAGAACAACCACTACTTCTCCTACTACTACTACTACTTCTACAAGAACAACCACTACTACTACTACTACTAAAACTACTGCAAGAACAACCAGTACTACTACTACAAGAACAACCACTACTACTTCTACAAGTACAACCACAACTACTACTACAAGAATAACCCCTACTACAACTAGAAGAACAACCGCTGCTTCTCCTATTACTACTACTACTACGAGAACAACCACTACTACTACTACTACTACTACAAGTACAACAATTACTACTACTACAAGAACAACCACTACTACTTCTACAAGAACAACAACTACAACCAGCACTACTAAAACTACAAGAACCACTACTACTACAACAACAACCACCACCACTACTACAGCTACTACAAGAACAACCGCTACTACTGCTACTACTACTACTACTACTACAAGAACAACCACTACTACTACTACAAAAACAACCACTACTTCTCCTACTACTACTACTACTACTACAAGAACAACAACTACTACTACTAGTACTACAAGAACAGCCACTACTACTACTACTACTACAACTACTTCTACAAGAACAACCACTACTACTACAAGAACAACCACTACTACTATTACTATTACTACTACTACTACTACTACTACAAGAACAACCACTACTACTTCTAAAAGTACAACCACAACTACTACTACAAGAACAACCCCTACTACTGCTACAAGAACAACCACTGCTTCTCCTACTACTACTTCTACTACAAGAACAACCACTACTACTAGTAGTATTACAAGAAAAACCACTACTACTACTACAAGAACAACTACTACTAATACTATTACAAGTGCAACCACTACCACTACCAGAACAACCACTACTACTACTACAAGAGAAACCACTACTACTACTACTACAAGAACAACCACTACTACTACTACTAGCATTACAACAACAACCAGGACTACCACTACAAGAACAAACACTACTACTTCCAGAAGTAAAACCACTACTACTACTACTACTACTACAAGAACAACCACCACCACGACTACTACTACAAGAACAACCACTACTACTACTAATAATACTACAAGTACAACCACTACTACTACTAAAAGAACAACCCCTACTACTACTACAAGAACAACCACTGCTTCTCCTACTACTAATATTACAAGAACAACCACCACATCTACTACTACTGCTACTAGAAGAACAAACACTACTACTACTACTACAAGAACAACCACTACTACTACTACAAGAACAGCCACTACAGCTAGTACAAGTATTACAAGAAAAACCACTACTACTACTACAAGAACAACCACTACTACTACTACAAGAACAACCACTACAACTACCACTACTACCAATACAAGAACAACCGCTACTACTGCCAGAATTACAAGAACAACCAGTACTACTACTACAAGAACAACCACTACTACTACTACTACTAGAAGAACAACAACTACTACTACTACTACTACTACAAGAAACCACTATTACTTCTGCTACTACTTCAAGAACAACCACTACTACTACTAGAAGAACAACCACTACTTCTCCTACTACTACTACTACTTCTACAAGAACAACCTCTACTACTACTACTACTAAAACTACTGCAAGAACAACCAGTACTACTACTACAAGAACAACCACTACTACTTCTACAAGTACAACCACAACTACTACTACAAGAATAACCCCTACTACAACTAGAAGAACAACCGCTGCTTCTCCTATTACTACTACTACTACGAGAACAACCACTACTACTACTACAAGTACAACAATTACTACTACTACAAGAACAACCACTACTACTTCTACAAGAACAACAACTACAACCAGCACTACTAAAAGTACAAGAAGAACCACTACTACTACAACAACAACCACCACTACTACTACTGCTACTACAAGAACAACCGCTACGACTGCTACTACTACTAATACTACTACAAGAACAACCACTACTACTACTACAAGAACAACCACTACTTCTCCTACTACTACTACTACTACTACAAGAACAACCACTACTACTACTAGTACTACAATAACAGCCACTACTACTACTACTACTACTACTACTACTACTACTACTACTACAAGAACAACCACTACTACTACAAGAACAACCACTACTACTATTACTATTACTACTACTACTACTACTACTACAAGAACAACCACTACTACTTCTAAAAGTACAACCACAACTACTACTACAAGAACAACCCCTACTACTGCTACAAGAACAACCACTGCTTCTCCTACTACTACTTCTACTACAAGAACAACCACTACTACTAGTAGTATTACAAGAAAAACCACTACTACTACTACAAGAACAACTACCACTAATACTATTACAAGTACAACCACTACTACTACCAGAACAACCACTACTACTACTACAAGAGAAACCACTACTACTATTACTACAAGAACAACCACTACTACTACTACTAGCATTACAACAACAACCAGGACTACCACTACAAGAACAAACACTACTACTTCCAGAAGTAAAACCACTACTACTACTACTACTACTACAAGAACAACCACCACCACGACTACTACTACAAGAACAACCACTACTACTAATAATAATACTACAAGTACAACCACTATTACTACTAAAAGAACAACCCCTACTACTACTACAAGAACAACCACTGCTTCTCCTACTACTAATATTACAAGAACAACCACTACATCTACTACTACTGCTACTACAATAACAAACACTACTACTACTACTACAAGAACAACCACTACTACTACTACTACTACAAGAACAACCACTACTACTACTACAAGAACAACCACTACTATTACTACAAGAACAGCCACTACAGCTAGTACAAGTATTACAAGAAAAACCACTACTACTACTACAAGAACAAGCACTACTACTACTACAAGAACAACCACTACAACTACCACTACTACCAATACAAGAACAACCGCTACTACTGTCAGAATTACAAGAACAACCAGTACTACTACTACAAGAACAACCACTACTACTACTACTACTAGAATAACAACAACTACTACTACTACTACTACAAGAAACCACTATTACTTCTGCTACTACTACAAGAACAACCACTACTACTACTACTAGCATTACAACAACAACCAGTACTACCACTACAAGAACAAACACTACTACTTCCAGAAGTAAAACCACTACTACTACTACTACTACAAGAACAACCACCACCACGACTACTACTACAAGAACAACCACTACTACTACTACTACTAGAAGAACAACAACTACTACTACTACTACTACAAGAAACCACTATTACTTCTGCTACTACTACAAGAACAACCTCTACTACTACTACAAGAACAACCACTACTTCTCCTACTACTACTACTACTTCTACAAGAACAACCACTACTACTACTACTACTACTAAAACTACTGCAAGAACAACCACTACTACTACTACGAGAACAACCACTACTACTACTACTACAAGTTCAACAATTACTACTACTACAAGAACAACCACTACTACTTCTACAAGAACAACAACTAATACCAGCACTACTAAAACTACAAGAAGAACCACTACTACTACAACAACAACCACCACTACTACTACTGCTACTACAAGAACAACCACTACTACTGCTACTACTACTACTACTACTACAAGAACAACCACTACTACTACTACAAGAACAACCACTACTTCTCCTACTACTACTACTACTACTACAAGAACAACCACTACTACTACTAGTACTACAAGAACAGCCACTACTACTACTACTACTACTACTACTACTACTACTACTACTACTACTACTACAAGAACAACCACTACTACTACAAGAACAACCACTACTACTATTACTATTACTACTACTACTACTACTACTACAAGAACAACCACTACTACTTCTAAAAGTACAACCACAACTACTACTACAAGAACAACCCCTACTACTGCTACAAGAACAACCACTGCTTCTCCTACTACTACTTCTACTACAAGAACAACCACTACTACTAGTAGTATTACAAGAAAAACCACTACTACTACTACAAGAACAACTACTACTAATACTATTACAAGTACAACCACTACTACTACCAGAACAACCACTACTACTACTACAAGAGAAACCACTACTACTACTACTACAAGAACAACCACTACTACTACTACTAGCATTACAACAACAACCAGGACTACCACTACAAGAACAAACACTACTACTTCCAGAAGTAAAACCACTACTACTACTACTACAAGAACAACCACCACCACGACTACTACTACAAGAACAACCACTACTACTAATAATAATACTACAAGTACAACCACTATTACTACTAAAAGAACAACCCCTACTACTACTACAAGAACAACCACTACTTCTCCTACTACTACTACTACTTCTACAAGAACAACCACTACTACTACTACTAAAACTACTGCAAGAACAACCAGTACTACTACTACAAGAACAACCACTACTACTTCTACAAGTACAACCACAACTACTACTACAAGAATAACCCCTACTACAACTAGAAGAACAACCGCTGCTTCTCCTATTACTACTACTACTACGAGAACAACCACTACTACTACTACTACTACTACTACAATTACAACAATTACTACTACTACAAGAACAACCACTACTACTTCTACAAGAACAACAACTACAACCAGCACTACTAAAACTACAAGAAGAACCACTACTACTACAACAACAACCACCACCACTACTACAGCTACTACAAGAACAACCGCTACTACTGCTACTACTACTACTACTACTACAAGAACAACCACTACTACTACTACAAGAACAACCACTACTTCTCCTACTACTACTACTACTACTACTACAAGAACAACCACTACTACTACTAGTACTACAAGAACAGCCACTACTACTACTACTACTACTACTACTACTACTACTACAAGAACAACCACTACTACTTCTAAAAGTACAACCACAACTACTACTACAAGAACAACCCCTACTACTGCTACAAGAACAACCACTGCTTCTCCTAGTACTACTTCTACTACAAGAACAACCATTACTACTAGTAGTATTACAAGAAAAACCACTACTACTACTACAAGAACAACTACTACTAATACTATTACAAGTACAACCACTACTACTACCAGAACAACCACTACTACTACTATAAGAGAAACCACTACTACTACTACTACATGAACAACCACTACTACTAGTACTAGAATGACAACAACAACCAGGACTACCACTACAAGAACAAACACTACTACTTCCAGAAGTAAAACAACTACTACTACTACTACAAGAACAACCACCACCACGACTACTACTACAAGAACAACCACTACTACTACTAATAATACTACAAGTACAACCACTACTACTACTACAAGAACAACCACTACAACTACCAATACTACCAATACAAGAACAACCGCTACTACTGCCAGAATTACAAGAACAACCAGTACTACTACTACAAGAACAACCACTACTACTACTACTACTAGAAGAACAACAACTACTACTACTACAAGAAACCACTATTACTTCTGCTACTACTACAAGAACAACCACTACTACTACTACAAGAACAACCACTACTTCTCCTACTACTACTACTACTTCTACAAGAACAACCACTACTACTACTACTACTAAAACTACTCCAAGAACAACCACTACTACTACTACAAGAACAACCACTACTACTTCTACAAGTACAACCACAACTATTACTACAAGAATAACCCCTACTACTACTAGAAGAACAACCGCTGCTTCTCCTATTACTACTACTACTACGAGAACAACCACTACTACTACTACTACTACTACAAGTACAACAATTACTACTACTACAAGAACAACCACTACTACTTCTACAAGAACAACAACTACAACCAGGACTACTAAAACTACAAGAAGAACCACTACTACTACAACAACCACCACCACTACTACAGCTACTACAAGAACAACCGCTACTACTGCTACTACTACTACTACTATAAGAACAACCACTACTACTACTACAAAAACAACCACTACTTCTCCTACTACTACTACTACTACTACAAGAACAACAACTACTACTACTAGCACTACAAGAACAGCCACTACTACTACTACTACTACTACTACTACTACTACAAGAACAACCACTACTACTAAAAGAACAACCACTACTACTATTACTATTACTACTACTACTACTACTACTACTACAAGAACAACCACTACTACTTCTAAAAGTACAACCACAACTACTACTACAAGAACAACCCCTACTACTGCTACAAGAACAACCACTGCTTCTCCTACTACTACTTCTACTACAAGAACAACCACTACTACTAGTAGTATTACAAGAAAAACCACTACTACTACTACAAGAACAACTACTACTAATACTATTACAAGTACAACCACTACTACTACCAGAACAACCACTACTACTACTACAAGAGAAACCACTACTACTACTACTACAAGAACAACCAGTACTACTACTACTAGCATTACAACAACAACCAGGACTACCACTACAAGAACAAACACTACTACTTCCAGAAGTAAAACCACTACTACTACTACTACTACTACAAGAACAACCACCACCACGACTACTACTACAAGAACAACCACTACTACTAATAATAATACTACAAGTACAACCACTACTACTACTAAAAGAACAACCCCTACTACTACTACAAGAACAACCACTGCTTCTCCTACTACTAATATTACAAGAACAACCACCACATCTACTACTACTGCTACTAGAAGAACAAACACTACTACTACTACTACAAGAACAACCACTACTACTACTACTACTACTACTACAAGAACAACCACTACTACTACTACAAGAACAACCACTACAGCTAGTACAAGTATTACAAGAAAAACCACTACTACTACTACAAGAACAACCACTACTACTACTACAAGAACAACCACTACAACTACCACTACTACCAATACAAGAACAACCGCTACTACTGCCAGAATTACAAGAACAACCAGTACTACTACTACAAGAACAACCACTACTACTACTACTACTAGAAGAACAACTACTACTACTACTACTACTACTACAAGAAACCACTATTACTTCTGCTACTACTTCAAGAACAACCACTACTACTACTAGAAGAACAACCACTACTTCTCCTACTACTACTACTACTTCTACAAGAACAACCACTACTACTACTACTACTAAAACTACTCCAAGAACAACCACTACTACTACTACAAGAACAACCACTACTACTTCTACAAGTACAACCACAACTACTACTACAAGAATAACCCCTACTACAACTAGAAGAACAACCGCTGCTTCTCCTATTACTACTACTACTACGAGAACAACCACTACTACTACTACTACTACTACAAGTACAACAATTACTACTACTACAAGAACAACCACTACTACTTCTACAAGAACAACAACTACAACCAGCACTACTAAAACTACAAGAAGAACCACTACTACTACAACAACAACCACCACTACTACTACTGCTACTACAAGAACAACCGCTACTACTGCTACTACTACTAATAGTACTACAAGAACAACCACTACTACTACTACAAGAACAACCACTACTTCTCCTACTACTACTACTACTACTACAAGAACAACCACTACTACTACTAGTACTACAAGAACAGCCACTACTACTACTACTACTACTACTACTACTACAAGAACAACCACTACTACTACAAGAACAACCACTACTACTATTACTATTACTACTACTACTACTACTACTACAAGAACAACCACTACTACTTCTAAAAGTACAACCACAACTACTACTACAAGAACAACCCCTACTACTGCTACAAGAACAACCACTGCTTCTCCTACTACTACTTCTACTACAAGAACAACCACTACTACTAGTAGTATTACACGAAAAACCACTACTACTACTACAAGAACAACTACTACTAATACTATTACAAGTACAACCACTACTACTACCAGAACAACCACTACTACTACTACAAGAGAAACCACTACTACTACTACTACAAGAACAACCACTACTACTACTACTAGCATTACAACAACAACCAGGACTACCACTACAAGAGCAAACACTACTACTTCCAGAAGTAAAACCACTACTAC
Organism: Alligator mississippiensis; assembly: GCF_030867095.1. Classification (NCBI taxonomy): domain Eukaryota; kingdom Metazoa; phylum Chordata; order Crocodylia; family Alligatoridae; genus Alligator; species Alligator mississippiensis. The sequence goes on from NC_081832.1 coordinate 31,015,159, forward strand.
TACTACTACTACTACAAGAACAACCACCACCACGACTACTACTACAAGAACAACCACTACTACTAATAATAATACTACAAGTACAACCACTATTACTACTAAAAGAACAACCCCTACTACTACTACAACAACAACCACTGCTTCTCCTACTACTAATATTACAAGAACAACCACTACATCTACTACTACTGCTACTACAATAACAAACACTACTACTACTACTACAAGAACAACCACTACTACTACTACTACTACAAGAACAACCACTACTACTACTACAAGAACAACCACTACTACTACTACAAGAACAACCACTACAACTACCACTACTACCAATACAAGAACAACCGCTACTACTGCCAGAATTACAAGAACAACCAGTACTACTACTACAAGAACAACCACTACTACTACTACTACTAGAATAACAACAACTACTACTACTACTACTACTACAAGAAACCACTATTACTTCTGCTACTACTACAAGAACAACCACTACTACTACTACTAGCATTACAACAACAACCAGGACTACCACTACAAGAACAAACACTACTACTTCCAGAAGTAAAACCACTACTACTACTACTACTACAAGAACAACCACCACCACGACTACTACTACAAGAACAACCACTACTACTACTACTACTAGAAGAACAACAACTACTACTACTACTACTACAAGAAACCACTATTACTTCTGCTACTACTACAAGAACAACCACTACTACTACTACAAGAACAACCACTACTTCTCCTACTACTACTACTACTTCTACAAGAACAACCACTACTACTACTACTAAAACTACTGCAAGAACAACCAGTACTACTACTACAAGAACAACCACTACTACTTCTACAAGTACAACCACAACTACTACTACAAGAATAACCCCTACTACAACTAGAAGAACAACCGCTGCTTCTCCTATTACTACTACTACTACGAGAACAACCACTACTACTACTACTACTACTACAAGTACAACAATTACTACTACTACAAGAACAACCACTACTACTTCTACAAGAACAACAACTACAACCAGCACTACTAAAACTACAAGAAGAACCACTACTACTACAACAACCACCACTACTACTACTGCTACTACAAGAACAACCGCTACTACTGCTACTACTACTACTACTACAAGAACAACCACTACTACTACTATAAGAACAACCACTACTACTACTAATAATACCACAAGTACAACCACTACTACTACTAAAAGTACAACCCCTACTACTACTACAAGAACAACCACTGCTTCTCCTACTACTAATATTACAAGAACAACCACTACATCTACTACTACTGCTACTACAAGAACAAACACTACTACTACTACTACAAGAACAACCACTACTACTACTACTACTACTACAAGAACAACCACTACTACTACTACAAGAACAACCACTACTACTACTACAAGAACAGCCACTACAGCTAGTACAAGTATTACAAGAAAAACCACTACTACTACTACAAGAACAACCACTGCTACTACTACAAGAACAACCACTACAACTACCACTACTACCAATACAAGAACAACCGCTACTACTGCCAGAATTACAAGAATAACTAGTACTACTACTACAAGAACAACCACTACTACTACTACTACTAGAAGAACAACAACAACTACTACTACTACTACTACAAGAAACCACTATTACTTCTGCTACTACTACAAGAACAACCACTACTACAACTACAAGAACAACCACTACTTCTCCTACTACTACTACTACTTCTACAAGAACAACCACTACTACTACTACTACTAAAACTACTGCAAGAACAACCAGTACTACTACTACAAGAACAACCACTACTACTTCTACAAGTACAACCACAACTACTACTACAAGAATAACCCCTACTACAACTAGAAGAACAACCGCTGCTTCTCCTATTACTACTACTACTACGAGAACAACCACTACTACTACTACTACTACTACAAGTACAACAATTACTACTACTACAAGAACAACCACTACTACTTCTACAAGAACAACAACTACAACCAGCACTACTAAAACTACAAGAACCACTACTACTACAACAACAACCACCACCACTACTACAGCTACTACAAGAACAACCGCTACTACTGCTACTACTACTACTACTACTACAAGAACAACCACTACTACTACTACAAAAACAACCACTACTTCTCCTACTACTACTACTACTACTACAAGAACAACAACTACTACTACTAGTACTACAAGAACAGCCACTACTACTACTACTACTACTACTACTTCTACAAGAACAACCACTACTACTACAAGAACAACCACTACTACTATTACTATTACTACTACTACTACTACTACAAGAACAACCACTACTACTTCTAAAAGTACAACCACAACTACTACTACAAGAACAACCCCTACTACTGCTACAAGAACAACCACTGCTTCTCCTACTACTACTTCTACTACAAGAACAACCACTACTACTAGTAGTATTACAAGAAAAACCACTACTACTACTACAAGAACAACTACTACTAATACTATTACAAGTACAACCACTACTACTACCAGAACAACCACTACTACTACTACAAGAGAAACCACTACTACTACTACTACAAGAACAACCACTACTACTACTACTAGCATTACAACAACAACCAGGACTACCACTACAAGAACAAACACTACTACTTCCAGAAGTAAAACCACTACTACTACTACTACTACTACAAGAACAACCACCACCACGACTACTACTACAAGAACAACCACTACTACTACTAATAATACTACAAGTACAACCACTACTACTACTAAAAGAACAACCCCTACTACTACTACAAGAACAACCACTGCTTCTCCTACTACTAATATTACAAGAACAACCACATCATCTACTACTACTGGTACTAGAAGAACAAACACTACTACTACTACTACAAGAACAACCACTACTACTACTACAAGAACAGCCACTACAGCTAGTACAAGTATTACAAGAAAAACCACTACTACTACTACAAGAACAACCACTACTACTACTACAAGAACAACCACTACAACTACCACTACTACCAATACAAGAACAACCGCTACTACTGCCAGAATTACAAGAACAACCAGTACTACTACTACAAGAACAACCACTACTACTACTACTACTAGAAGAACAACAACTACTACTACTACTACTACTACAAGAAACCACTATTACTTCTGCTACTACTTCAAGAACAACCACTACTACTACTAGAAGAACAACCACTACTTCTCCTACTACTACTACTACTTCTACAAGAACAACCTCTACTACTACTACTACTAAAACTACTGCAAGAACAACCAGTACTACTACTACAAGAACAACCACTACTACTTCTACAAGTACAACCACAACTACTACTACAAGAATAACCCCTACTACAACTAGAAGAACAACCGCTGCTTCTCCTATTACTACTACTACTACGAGAACAACCACTACTACTACTACAAGTACAACAATTACTACTACTACAAGAACAACCACTACTACTTCTACAAGAACAACAACTACAACCAGCACTACTAAAAGTACAAGAAGAACCACTACTACTACAACAACAACCACCACTACTACTACTGCTACTACAAGAACAACCGCTACGACTGCTACTACTACTAATACTACTACAAGAACAACCACTACTACTACTACAAGAACAACCACTACTTCTCCTACTACTACTACTACTACTACAAGAACAACCACTACTACTACTAGTACTACAATAACAGCCACTACTACTACTACTACTACTACTACTACTACTACTACTACTACTACAAGAACAACCACTACTACTACAAGAACAACCACTACTACTATTACTATTACTACTACTACTACTACTACAAGAACAACCACTACTACTTCTAAAAGTACAACCACAACTACTACTACAAGAACAACCCCTACTACTGCTACAAGAACAACCACTGCTTCTCCTACTACTACTTCTACTACAAGAACAACCACTACTACTAGTAGTATTACAAGAAAAACCACTACTACTACTACAAGAACAACTACTACTAATACTATTACAAGTACAACCACTACTACTACCAGAACAACCACTACTACTACTACAAGAGAAACCACTACTACTATTACTACAAGAACAACCACTACTACTACTACTAGCATTACAACAACAACCAGGACTACCACTACAAGAACAAACACTACTACTTCCAGAAGTAAAACCACTACTACTACTACTACTACTACAAGACCAACCACCACCACGACTACTACTACAAGAACAACCACTACTACTAATAATAATACTACAAGTACAACCACTATTACTACTAAAAGAACAACCCCTACTACTACTACAAGAACAACCACTGCTTCTCCTACTACTAATATTACAAGAACAACCACTACATCTACTACTACTGCTACTACAATAACAAACACTACTACTACTACTACAAGAACAACCACTACTACTACTACTACTACAAGAACAACCACTACTACTACTACAAGAACAACCACTACTATTACTACAAGAACAGCCACTACAGCTAGTACAAGTATTACAAGAAAAACCACTACTACTACTACAAGAACAAGCACTACTACTACTACAAGAACAACCACTACAACTACCACTACTACCAATACAAGAACAACCGCTACTACTGTCAGAATTACAAGAACAACCAGTACTACTACTACAAGAACAACCACTACTACTACTACTACTAGAATAACAACAACTACTACTACTACTACTACAAGAAACCACTATTACTTCTGCTACTACTACAAGAACAACCACTACTACTACTACTAGCATTACAACAACAACCAGTACTACCACTACAAGAACAAACACTACTACTTCCAGAAGTAAAACCACTACTACTACTACTACTACAAGAACAACCACCACCACGACTACTACTACAAGAACAACCACTACTACTACTACTACTAGAAGAACAACAACTACTACTACTACTACTACAAGAAACCACTATTACTTCTGCTACTACTACAAGAACAACCTCTACTACTACTACAAGAACAACCACTACTTCTCCTACTACTACTACTACTTCTACAAGAACAACCACTACTACTACTACTACTAAAACTACTGCAAGAACAACCAGTACTACTACTACAAGAACAACCACTACTACTTCTACAAGTACAACCACAACTACTACTACAAGAATAACCCCTACTACAACTAGAAGAACAACCGCTGCTTCTCCTATTACTACTACTACTACGAGAACAACCACTACTACTACTACTACAAGTTCAACAATTACTACTACTACAAGAACAACCACTACTACTTCTACAAGAACAACAACTACAACCAGCACTACTAAAACTACAAGAAGAACCACTACTACTACAACAACAACCACCACTACTACTACTGCTACTACAAGAACAACCACTACTACTGCTACTACTACTACTACTACTACAAGAACAACCACTACTACTACTACAAGAACAACCACTACTTCTCCTACTACTACTACTACTACTACAAGAACAACCACTACTACTACTAGTACTACAAGAACAGCCACTACTACTACTACTACTACTACTACTACTACTACTACTACTACAAGAACAACCACTACTACTACAAGAACAACCACTACTACTATTACTATTACTACTACTACTACTACTACTACAAGAACAACCACTACTACTTCTAAAAGTACAACCACAACTACTACTACAAGAACAACCCCTACTACTGCTACAAGAACAACCACTGCTTCTCCTACTACTACTTCTACTACAAGAACAACCACTACTACTAGTAGTATTACAAGAAAAACCACTACTACTACTACAAGAACAACTACTACTAATACTATTACAAGTACAACCACTACTACTACCAGAACAACCACTACTACTACTACAAGAGAAACCACTACTACTACTACTACAAGAACAACCACTACTACTACTACTAGCATTACAACAACAACCAGGACTACCACTACAAGAACAAACACTACTACTTCCAGAAGTAAAACCACTACTACTACTACTACAAGAACAACCACCACCACGACTACTACTACAAGAACAACCACTACTACTAATAATAATACTACAAGTACAACCACTATTACTACTAAAAGAACAACCCCTACTACTACTACAAGAACAACCACTACTTCTCCTACTACTACTACTACTTCTACAAGAACAACCACTACTACTACTACTAAAACTACTGCAAGAACAACCAGTACTACTACTACAAGAACAACCACTACTACTTCTACAAGTACAACCACAACTACTACTACAAGAATAACCCCTACTACAACTAGAAGAACAACCGCTGCTTCTCCTATTACTACTACTACTACGAGAACAACCACTACTACTACTACTACTACTACTACAATTACAACAATTACTACTACTACAAGAACAACCACTACTACTTCTACAAGAACAACAACTACAACCAGCACTACTAAAACTACAAGAAGAACCACTACTACTACAACAACAACCACCACCACTACTACAGCTACTACAAGAACAACCGCTACTACTGCTACTACTACTACTACTACAAGAACAACCACTACTACTACTACAAGAACAACCACTACTTCTCCTACTACTACTACTACTACTACAAGAACAACCACTACTACTACTAGTACTACAAGAACAGCCACTACTACTACTACTACTACTACTACTACTACTACTACTACTACAAGAACAACCACTACTACTTCTAAAAGTACAACCACAACTACTACTACAAGAACAACCCCTACTACTGCTACAAGAACAACCACTGCTTCTCCTAGTACTACTTCTACTACAAGAACAACCATTACTACTAGTAGTATTACAAGAAAAACCACTACTACTACTACAAGAACAACTACTACTAATACTATTACAAGTACAACCACTACTACTACCAGAACAACCACTACTACTACTATAAGAGAAACCACTACTACTACTACTACATGAACAACCACTACTACTAGTACTAGAATGACAACAACAACCAGGACTACCACTACAAGAACAAACACTACTACTTCCAGAAGTAAAACCACTACTACTACTACTACAAGAACAACCACCACCACGACTACTACTACAAGAACAACCACTACTACTACTAATAATACTACAAGTACAACCACTACTACTACTACAAGAACAACCACTACAACTACCAATACTACCAATACAAGAACAACCGCTACTACTGCCAGAATTACAAGAACAACCAGTACTACTACTACAAGAACAACCACTACTACTACTACTACTAGAAGAACAACAACTACTACTACTACAAGAAACCACTATTACTTCTGCTACTACTACAAGAACAACCACTACTACTACTACAAGAACAACCACTACTTCTCCTACTACTACTACTACTTCTACAAGAACAACCACTACTACTACTACTACTAAAACTACTCCAAGAACAACCACTACTACTACTACAAGAACAACCACTACTACTTCTACAAGTACAACCACAACTATTACTACAAGAATAACCCCTACTACTACTAGAAGAACAACCGCTGCTTCTCCTATTACTACTACTACTACGAGAACAACCACTACTACTACTACTACTACTACAAGTACAACAATTACTACTACTACAAGAACAACCACTACTACTTCTACAAGAACAACAACTACAACCAGGACTACTAAAACTACAAGAAGAACCACTACTACTACAACAACCACCACCACTACTACAGCTACTACAAGAACAACCGCTACTACTGCTACTACTACTACTACTATAAGAACAACCACTACTACTACTACAAAAACAACCACTACTTCTCCTACTACTACTACTACTACTACAAGAACAACAACTACTACTACTAGCACTACAAGAACAGCCACTACTACTACTACTACTACTACTACTACTACAAGAACAACCACTACTACTAAAAGAACAACCACTACTACTATTACTATTACTACTACTACTACTACTACTACTACAAGAACAACCACTACTACTTCTAAAAGTACAACCACAACTACTACTACAAGAACAACCCCTACTACTGCTACAAGAACAACCACTGCTTCTCCTACTACTACTTCTACTACAAGAACAACCACTACTACTAGTAGTATTACAAGAAAAACCACTACTACTACTACAAGAACAACTACTACTAATACTATTACAAGTACAACCACTACTACTACCAGAACAACCACTACTACTACTACAAGAGAAACCACTACTACTACTACTACAAGAACAACCAGTACTACTACTACTAGCATTACAACAACAACCAGGACTACCACTACAAGAACAAACACTACTACTTCCAGAAGAAAAACCACTACTACTACTACTACTACTACAAGAACAACCACCACCACGACTACTACTACAAGAACAACCACTACTACTAATAATAATACTACAAGTACAACCACTACTACTACTAAAAGAACAACCCCTACTACTACTACAAGAACAACCACTGCTTCTCCTACTACTAATATTACAAGAACAACCACCACATCTACTACTACTGCTACTAGAAGAACAAACACTACTACTACTACTACAAGAACAACCACTACTACTACTACTACTACTACTACAAGAACAACCACTACTACTACTACAAGAACAACCACTACTACTACTACAAGAACAGCCACTACAGCTAGTACAAGTATTACAAGAAAAACCACTACTACTACTACAAGAACAACCACTACTACTACTACAAGAACAACCACTACAACTACCACTACTACCAATACAAGAACAACCGCTACTACTGCCAGAATTACAAGAACAACCAGTACTACTACTACAAGAACAACCACTACTACTACTACTACTAGAAGAACAACTACTACTACTACTACTACTACTACAAGAAACCACTATTACTTCTGCTACTACTTCAAGAACAACCACTACTACTACTAGAAGAACAACCACTACTTCTCCTACTACTACTACTACTTCTACAAGAACAACCACTACTACTACTACTACTAAAACTACTCCAAGAACAACCACTACTACTACTACAAGAACAACCACTACTACTTCTACAAGTACAACCACAACTACTACTACAAGAATAACCCCTACTACAACTAGAAGAACAACCGCTGCTTCTCCTATTACTACTACTACTACGAGAACAACCACTACCTCTACTACTACTACTACAAGTACAACAATTACTACTACTACAAGAACAACCACTACTACTTCTACAAGAACAACAACTACAACCAGCACTACTAAAACTACAAGAAGAACCACTACTACTACAACAACAACCACCACTACTACTACTGCTACTACAAGAACAACCGCTACTACTGCTACTACTACTAATAGTACTACAAGAACAACCACTACTACTACTACAAGAACAACCACTACTTCTCCTACTACTACTACTACTACTACAAGAACAACCACTACTACTACTAGTACTACAAGAACAGCCACTACTACTACTACTACTACTACTACTACTACAAGAACAACCACTACTACTACAAGAACAACCACTACTACTATTACTATTACTACTACTACTACTACTACTACAAGAACAACCACTACTACTTCTAAAAGTACAACCACAACTACTACTACAAGAACAACCCCTACTACTGCTACAAGAACAACCACTGCTTCTCCTACTACTACTTCTACTACAAGAACAACCACTACTACTAGTAGTATTACACGAAAAACCACTACTACTACTACAAGAACAACTACTACTAATACTATTACAAGTACAACCACTACTACTACCAGAACAACCACTACTACTACTACAAGAGAAACCACTACTACTACTACTACAAGAACAACCACTACTACTACTACTAGCATTACAACAACAACCAGGACTACCACTACAAGAGCAAACACTACTACTTCCAGAAGTAAAACCACTACTACTACTACTACTACTACAAGAACAACCACCACCACGACTACTACTACAAGAACAACCACTACTACTAATAATAATACTACAAGTACAACCACTATTACTACTAAAAGAACAACCCCTACTACTACTACAACAACAACCACTGCTTCTCCTACTACTAATATTACAAGAACAACCACTACATCTACTACTACTGCTACTACAATAACAAACACTACTACTACTACTACAAGAACAACCACTACTACTACTACTACTACAAGAACAACCACTACTACTACTACAAGAACAACCACTACTACTACTACAAGAACAACCACTACAACTACCACTACTACCAATACAAGAACAACCGCTACTACTGCCAGAATTACAAGAACAACCAGTACTACTACTACAAGAACAACCACTACTACTACTACTACTAGAATAACAACAACTACTACTACTACTACTACTACAAGAAACCACTATTACTTCTGCTACTACTACAAGAACAACCACTACTACTACTACTAGCATTACAACAACAACCAGGACTACCACTACAAGAACAAACACTACTACTTCCAGAAGTAAAACCACTACTACTACTACTACTACAAGAACAACCACCACCACGACTACTACTACAAGAACAACCACTACTACTACTACTACTAGAAGAACAACAACTACTACTACTACTACTACAAGAAACCACTATTACTTCTGCTACTACTACAAGAACAACCACTACTACTACTACAAGAACAACCACTACTTCTCCTACTACTACTACTACTTCTACAAGAACAACCACTACTACTACTACTAAAACTACTGCAAGAACAACCAGTACTACTACTACAAGAACAACCACTACTACTTCTACAAGTACAACCACAACTACTACTACAAGAATAACCCCTACTACAACTAGAAGAACAACCGCTGCTTCTCCTATTACTACTACTACTACGAGAACAACCACTACTACTACTACTACTACTACAAGTACAACAATTACTACTACTACAAGAACAACCACTACTACTTCTACAAGAACAACAACTACAACCAGCACTACTAAAACTACAAGAAGAACCACTACTACTACAACAACCACCACTACTACTACTGCTACTACAAGAACAACCGCTACTACTGCTACTACTACTACTACTACAAGAACAACCACTACTACTACTATAAGAACAACCACTACTACTACTAATAATACCACAAGTACAACCACTACTACTACTAAAAGTACAACCCCTACTACTACTACAAGAACAACCACTGCTTCTCCTACTACTAATATTACAAGAACAACCACTACATCTACTACTACTGCTACTACAAGAACAAACACTACTACTACTACTACAAGAACAACCACTACTACTACTACTACTACTACAAGAACAACCACTACTACTACTACAAGAACAACCACTACTACTACTACAAGAACAGCCACTACAGCTAGTACAAGTATTACAAGAAAAACCACTACTACTACTACAAGAACAACCACTGCTACTACTACAAGAACAACCACTACAACTACCACTACTACCAATACAAGAACAACCGCTACTACTGCCAGAATTACAAGAATAACTAGTACTACTACTACAAGAACAACCACTACTACTACTACTACTAGAAGAACAACAACAACTACTACTACTACTACTACAAGAAACCACTATTACTTCTGCTACTACTACAAGAACAACCACTACTACAACTACAAGAACAACCACTACTTCTCCTACTACTACTACTACTTCTACAAGAACAACCACTACTACTACTACTACTAAAACTACTGCAAGAACAACCAGTACTACTACTACAAGAACAACCACTACTACTTCTACAAGTACAACCACAACTACTACTACAAGAATAACCCCTACTACAACTAGAAGAACAACCGCTGCTTCTCCTATTACTACTACTACTACGAGAACAACCACTACTACTACTACTACTACTACAAGTACAACAATTACTACTACTACAAGAACAACCACTACTACTTCTACAAGAACAACAACTACAACCAGCACTACTAAAACTACAAGAACCACTACTACTACAACAACAACCACCACCACTACTACAGCTACTACAAGAACAACCGCTACTACTGCTACTACTACTACTACTACTACAAGAACAACCACTACTACTACTACAAAAACAACCACTACTTCTCCTACTACTACTACTACTACTACAAGAACAACAACTACTACTACTAGTACTACAAGAACAGCCACTACTACTACTACTACTACTACTACTTCTACAAGAACAACCACTACTACTACAAGAACAACCACTACTACTATTACTATTACTACTACTACTACTACTACAAGAACAACCACTACTACTTCTAAAAGTACAACCACAACTACTACTACAAGAACAACCCCTACTACTGCTACAAGAACAACCACTGCTTCTCCTACTACTACTTCTACTACAAGAACAACCACTACTACTAGTAGTATTACAAGAAAAACCACTACTACTACTACAAGAACAACTACTACTAATACTATTACAAGTACAACCACTACTACTACCAGAACAACCACTACTACTACTACAAGAGAAACCACTACTACTACTACTACAAGAACAACCACTACTACTACTACTAGCATTACAACAACAACCAGGACTACCACTACAAGAACAAACACTACTACTTCCAGAAGTAAAACCACTACTACTACTACTACTACTACTACAAGAACAACCACCACCACGACTACTACTACAAGAACAACCACTACTACTACTAATAATACTACAAGTACAACCACTACTACTACTAAAAGAACAACCCCTACTACTACTAAAAGAACAACCACTGCTTCTCCTACTACTAATATTACAAGAACAACCACATCATCTACTACTACTGGTACTAGAAGAACAAACACTACTACTACTACTACAAGAACAACCACTACTACTACTACAAGAACAGCCACTACAGCTAGTACAAGTATTACAAGAAAAACCACTACTACTACTACAAGAACAACCACTACTACTACTACAAGAACAACCACTACAACTACCACTACTACCAATACAAGAACAACCGCTACTACTGCCAGAATTACAAGAACAACCAGTACTACTACTACAAGAACAACCACTACTACTACTACTACTAGAAGAACAACAACTACTACTACTACTACTACTACAAGAAACCACTATTACTTCTGCTACTACTTCAAGAACAACCACTACTACTACTAGAAGAACAACCACTACTTCTCCTACTACTACTACTACTTCTACAAGAACAACCTCTACTACTACTACTACTAAAACTACTGCAAGAACAACCAGTACTACTACTACAAGAACAACCACTACTACTTCTACAAGTACAACCACAACTACTACTACAAGAATAACCCCTACTACAACTAGAAGAACAACCGCTGCTTCTCCTATTACTACTACTACTACGAGAACAACCACCACTACTACTACAAGTACAACAATTACTACTACTACAAGAACAACCACTACTACTTCTACAAGAACAACAACTACAACCAGCACTACTAAAAGTACAAGAAGAACCACTACTACTACAACAACAACCACCACTACTACTACTGCTACTACAAGAACAACCGCTACGACTGCTACTACTACTAATACTACTACAAGAACAACCACTACTACTACTACAAGAACAACCACTACTTCTCCTACTACTACTACTACTACTACAAGAACAACCACTACTACTAGTACTACAATAACAGCCACTACTACTACTACTACTACTACTACTACTACTACTACTACTACAAGAACAACCACTACTACTACAAGAACAACCACTACTACTATTACTATTACTACTACTACTACTACTACAAGAACAACCACTACTACTTCTAAAAGTACAACCACAACTACTACTACAAGAACAACCCCTACTACTGCTACAAGAACAACCACTGCTTCTCCTACTACTACTTCTACTACAAGAACAACCACTACTACTAGTAGTATTACAAGAAAAACCACTACTACTACTACAAGAACAACTACTACTAATACTATTACAAGTACAACCACTACTACTACCAGAACAACCACTACTACTACTACAAGAGAAACCACTACTACTATTACTACAAGAACAACCACTACTACTACTACTAGCATTACAACAACAACCAGGACTACCACTACAAGAACAAACACTACTACTTCCAGAAGTAAAACCACTACTACTACTACTACTACTACAAGACCAACCACCACCACGACTACTACTACAAGAACAACCACTACTACTAATAATAATACTACAAGTACAACCACTATTACTACTAAAAGAACAACCCCTACTACTACTACAAGAACAACCACTGCTTCTCCTACTACTAATATTACAAGAACAACCACTACATCTACTACTACTGCTACTACAATAACAAACACTACTACTACTACTACAAGAACAACCACTACTACTACTACTACTACAAGAACAACCACTACTACTACTACAAGAACAACCACTACTATTACTACAAGAACAGCCACTACAGCTAGTACAAGTATTACAAGAAAAACCACTACTACTACTACAAGAACAAGCACTACTACTACTACAAGAACAACCACTACAACTACCACTACTACCAATACAAGAACAACCGCTACTACTGTCAGAATTACAAGAACAACCAGTACTACTACTACAAGAACAACCACTACTACTACTACTACTAGAATAACAACAACTACTACTACTACTACTACAAGAAACCACTATTACTTCTGCTACTACTACAAGAACAACCACTACTACTACTACTAGCATTACAACAACAACCAGTACTACCACTACAAGAACAAACACTACTACTTCCAGAAGTAAAACCACTACTACTACTACTACTACAAGAACAACCACCACCACGACTACTACTACAAGAACAACCACTACTACTACTACTACTAGAAGAACAACAACTACTACTACTACTACTACAAGAAACCACTATTACTTCTGCTACTACTACAAGAACAACCTCTACTACTACTACAAGAACAACCACTACTTCTCCTACTACTACTACTACTTCTACAAGAACAACCACTACTACTACTACTACTAAAACTACTGCAAGAACAACCAGTACTACTACTACAAGAACAACCACTACTACTTCTACAAGTACAACCACAACTACTACTACAAGAATAACCCCTACTACAACTAGAAGAACAACCGCTGCTTCTCCTATTACTACTACTACTACGAGAACAACCACTACTACTACTACTACAAGTTCAACAATTACTACTACTACAAGAACAACCACTACTACTTCTACAAGAACAACAACTACAACCAGCACTACTAAAACTACAAGAAGAACCACTACTACTACAACAACAACCACCACTACTACTACTGCTACTACAAGAACAACCACTACTACTGCTACTACTACTACTACTACTACAAGAACAACCACTACTACTACTACAAGAACAACCACTACTTCTCCTACTACTACTACTACTACTACAAGAACAACCACTACTACTACTAGTACTACAAGAACAGCCACTACTACTACTACTACTACTACTACTACTACTACTACTACTACTACAAGAACAACCACTACTACTACAAGAACAACCACTACTACTATTACTATTACTACTACTACTACTACTACTACAAGAACAACCACTACTACTTCTAAAAGTACAACCACAACTACTACTACAAGAACAACCCCTACTACTGCTACAAGAACAACCACTGCTTCTCCTACTACTACTTCTACTACAAGAACAACCACTACTACTAGTAGTATTACAAGAAAAACCACTACTACTACTACAAGAACAACTACTACTAATACTATTACAAGTACAACCACTACTACTACCAGAACAACCACTACTACTACTACAAGAGAAACCACTACTACTACTACTACAAGAACAACCACTACTACTACTACTAGCATTACAACAACAACCAGGACTACCACTACAAGAACAAACACTACTACTTCCAGAAGTAAAACCACTACTACTACTACTACAAGAACAACCACCACCACGACTACTACTACAAGAACAACCACTACTACTAATAATAATACTACAAGTACAACCACTATTACTACTAAAAGAACAACCCCTACTACTACTACAAGAACAACCACTACTTCTCCTACTACTACTACTACTTCTACAAGAACAACCACTACTACTACTACTAAAACTACTGCAAGAACAACCAGTACTACTACTACAAGAACAACCACTACTACTTCTACAAGTACAACCACAACTACTACTACAAGAATAACCCCTACTACAACTAGAAGAACAACCGCTGCTTCTCCTATTACTACTACTACTACGAGAACAACCACTACTACTACTACTACTACTACTACAATTACAACAATTACTACTACTACAAGAACAACCACTACTACTTCTACAAGAACAACAACTACAACCAGCACTACTAAAACTACAAGAAGAACCACTACTACTACAACAACAACCACCACCACTACTACAGCTACTACAAGAACAACCGCTACTACTGCTACTACTACTACTACTACAAGAACAACCACTACTACTACTACAAGAACAACCACTACTTCTCCTACTACTACTACTACTACTACAAGAACAACCACTACTACTACTAGTACTACAAGAACAGCCACTACTACTACTACTACTACTACTACTACTACTACTACTACAAGAACAACCACTACTACTTCTAAAAGTACAACCACAACTACTACTACAAGAACAACCCCTACTACTGCTACAAGAACAACCACTGCTTCTCCTAGTACTACTTCTACTACAAGAACAACCATTACTACTAGTAGTATTACAAGAAAAACCACTACTACTACTACAAGAACAACTACTACTAATACTATTACAAGTACAACCACTACTACTACCAGAACAACCACTACTACTACTATAAGAGAAACCACTACTACTACTACTACATGAACAACCACTACTACTAGTACTAGAATGACAACAACAACCAGGACTACCACTACAAGAACAAACACTACTACTTCCAGAAGTAAAACCACTACTACTACTACTACAAGAACAACCACCACCACGACTACTACTACAAGAACAACCACTACTACTACTAATAATACTACAAGTACAACCACTACTACTACTACAAGAACAACCACTACAACTACCAATACTACCAATACAAGAACAACCGCTACTACTGCCAGAATTACAAGAACAACCAGTACTACTACTACAAGAACAACCACTACTACTACTACTACTAGAAGAACAACAACTACTACTACTACAAGAAACCACTATTACTTCTGCTACTACTACAAGAACAACCACTACTACTACTACAAGAACAACCACTACTTCTCCTACTACTACTACTACTTCTACAAGAACAACCACTACTACTACTACTACTAAAACTACTCCAAGAACAACCACTACTACTACTACAAGAACAACCACTACTACTTCTACAAGTACAACCACAACTATTACTACAAGAATAACCCCTACTACTACTAGAAGAACAACCGCTGCTTCTCCTATTACTACTACTACTACGAGAACAACCACTACTACTACTACTACTACTACAAGTACAACAATTACTACTACTACAAGAACAACCACTACTACTTCTACAAGAACAACAACTACAACCAGGACTACTAAAACTACAAGAAGAACCACTACTACTACAACAACCACCACCACTACTACAGCTACTACAAGAACAACCGCTACTACTGCTACTACTACTACTACTACTATAAGAACAACCACTACTACTACTACAAAAACAACCACTACTTCTCCTACTACTACTACTACTACTACAAGAACAACAACTACTACTACTAGTACTACAAGAACAGCCACTACTACTACTACTACTACTACTACTACTACAAGAACAACCACTACTACTACAAGAACAACCACTACTACTATTACTACTACTACTACTACTACTACTACTACAAGAACAACCACTACTACTTCTAAAAGTACAACCACAACTACTACTACAAGAACAACCCCTACTACTGCTACAAGAACAACCACTGCTTCTCCTACTACTACTTCTACTACAAGAACAACCACTACTACTAGTAGTATTACAAGAAAAACCACTACTACTACTACAAGAACAACTACTACTAATACTATTACAAGTACAACCACTACTACTACCAGAACAACCACTACTACTACTACAAGAGAAACCACTACTACTACTACTACAAGAACAACCAGTACTACTACTACTAGCATTACAACAACAACCAGGACTACCACTACAAGAACAAACACTACTGCTTCCAGAAGTAAAACCACTACTACTACTACTACTACTACTACAAGAACAACCACCACCACGACTACTACTACAAGAACAACCACTACTACTAATAATAATACTACAAGTACAACCACTACTACTACTAAAAGAACAACCCCTACTACTACTACAAGAACAACCACTGCTTCTCCTACTACTAATATTACAAGAACAACCACCACATCTACTACTACTGCTACTAGAAGAACAAACACTACTACTACTACTACAAGAACAACCACTACTACTACTACTACTACTACTACAAGAACAACCACTACTACTACTACAAGAACAACCACTACTACTACTACAAGAACAGCCACTACAGCTAGTACAAGTATTACAAGAAAAACCACTACTACTACTACAAGAACAACCACTACTACTACTACAAGAACAACCACTACAACTACCACTACTACCAATACAAGAACAACCGCTACTACTGCCAGAATTACAAGAACAACCAGTACTACTACTACAAGAACAACCACTACTACTACTACTACTAGAAGAACAACAACTACTACTACTACTACTACTACAAGAAACCACTATTACTTCTGCTACTACTTCAAGAACAACCACTACTACTACTAGAAGAACAACCACTACTTCTCCTACTACTACTACTACTTCTACAAGAACAACCACTACTACTACTACTACTAAAACTACTGCAAGAACAACCAGTACTACTACTACAAGAACAACCACTACTACTTCTACAAGTACAACCACAACTACTACTACAAGAATAACCCCTACTACAACTAGAAGAACAACCGCTGCTTCTCCTATTACTACTACTACTACGAGAACAACCACTACTACTACTACTACAAGTACAACAATTACTACTACTACAAGAACAACCACTACTACTTCTACAAGAACAACAACTACAACCAGCACTACTAAAACTACAAGAAGAACCACTACTACTACAACAACAACCACCACTACTACTACTGCTACTACAAGAACAACCGCTACTACTGCTACTACTACTAATAGTACTACAAGAACAACCACTACTACTACTACAAGAACAACCACTACTTCTCCTACTACTACTACTACTACTACAAGAACAACCACTACTACTACTAGTACTACAAGAACAGCCACTACTACTACTACTTCTACTACTACTACTACAAGAACAACCACTACTACTACAAGAACAACCACTACTACTATTACTATTACTACTACTACTACTACTACTACAAGAACAACCACTACTACTTCTAAAAGTACAACCACAACTACTACTACAAGAACAACCCCTACTACTGCTACAAGAACAACCACTGCTTCTCCTACTACTACTTCTACTACAAGAACAACCACTACTACTAGTAGTATTACACGAAAAACCACTACTACTACTACAAGAACAACTACTACTAATACTATTACAAGTACAACCACTACTACTACCAGAACAACCACTACTACTACTACAAGAGAAACCACTACTACTACTACTACAAGAACAACCACTACTACTACTACTAGCATTACAACAACAACCAGGACTACCACTACAAGAACAAACACTACTACTTCCAGAAGTAAAACCACTACTACTACTACTACTACTACAAGAACAACCACCACCACGACTACTACTACAAGAACAACCACTACTACTAATAATAATACTACAAGTACAACCACTATTACTACTAAAAGAACAACCCCTACTACTACTACAACAACAACCACTGCTTCTCCTACTACTAATATTACAAGAACAACCACTACATCTACTACTACTGCTACTACAATAACAAACACTACTACTACTACTACAAGAACAACCACTACTACTACTACTACTACAAGAACAACCACTACTACTACTACAAGAACAACCACTACTACTACCACTACTACCAATACAAGAACAACCGCTACTACTGTCAGAATTACAAGAACAACCAGTACTACTACTACAAGAACAACCACTACTACTACTACTACTAGAAGAACAACAACTACTACTACTACTACTACTACAAGAAAGCACTATTACTTCTGCTACTGCTACAAGAACAACCACTACTACTACTACTAGCATTACAACAACAACCAGGACTACCACTACAAGAACAAACACTACTACTTCCAGAAGTAAAACCACTACTACTACTACTACTACAAGAACAACCACCACCACGACTACTACTACAAGAACAAACACTACTATTACTAATAATACTACAAGTACAACCACTACTACTACTAAAAGAACAACCCCTACTACTACTACAAGAACAACCGCTGCTTCTCCTACTACTAATATTACAAGAACAACCACTACATCTACTACTACTGCTACTACAAGAACAACCACTACTACTGCCAGAATTACAAGAACAACCAGTACTACTACTACAAGAACAACCACCACTACTACTACTACTAGAAGAACAACAACTACTACTACTACTACAAGAAACCACTATTACTTCTGCTACTACTACAAGAACAACCACTACTACTACTACAAGAACAACCACTACTTCTACTACTACTACTTCTACAAGAACAACCACTACTACTACTACTACTAAAACTACTCCAAGAACAACCACTACTACTACTACAAGAACAACCACTACTACTTCTACAAGTACAACCACAACTACTACTACAAGAATAACCCCTACTACTACTAAAAGAACAACCGCTGCTTCTTCTATTACTACTACTACTACGACAACAACCACTACTACTACTACTACTACAAGTACAAAAATTACTACTACTACAAGAACAACCACTACTACTTCTACAAGAACAACAACTACAACTACCACTACTAAAACTACAAGAACAACCACTACTACAACAACAACAACCACCACTACTACTACTGCTACTACAAGAACAACCGCTACTACTGCTACTACTACTACTACTACTACAAGAACAACCACTACTACTACTACAAGAACAACCACTCCTCCTCCTCCTCCTCCTCCTCCTACTACTACTACTACAAGAACAACCACTACTACTACTAGTACTACAAGAACAGGCACTACTACTACTACTACTACTACTACTCCAAGAACAACCACTACTACTACAAGAACAACCACTACTACAACAACAACCACCACTACTACAACTGCTACTACAAGAACAACCGCTACTACTGCTACTACTACTACTACTACTACAAGAACAACCACTACTACTACTAGTACTACAAGAACAGCCACTACTACTACTACTACTACTAGTACTACTACTACTACAAGAACAACCACTACTACTACAAGAACAACCACTACTACTATTACTATTACTACTACTACTACTAAAAGAACAACCACTACTACTACTACAAGAACAACCACTACAACTACCACTACTACCAATACAAGAACTACCGCTACTACTGCCAGAATTACAACAACAACCAGTACTACTACTACAAGAACAACCACTACTACTACTACTACAGGAAGAACAACGACAACTACTACTACAAGAAACCACTATTACTTCTGCTACTACTACAAGAACAACCACTACTACTACTACAAGAACAACCACTGCTTCTCCTACTACTAATATTACAAGAACAACCACTACATCTACTACTACTGCTACTACAAGAACAACCACTACTACTGCCAGAATTACAAGAACAACCAGTACTACTACTACAAGAACAACCACCACTACTACTACTACTAGAAGAACAACAACTACTACTACTACTACAAGAAACCACTATTACTTCTGCTACTACTACAAGAACAACCACTACTACTACTACAAGAACAACCACTACTTCTCCTACTACTACTACTTCTACAAGAACAACCACTACTACTACTACTACTAAAACTACTCCAAGAACAACCACTACTACCACTACAAGAACAACCACTACTACTTCTACAAGTACAACCACAACTACTACTACAAGAATAACCCCTACTACTACTAAAAGAACAACCGCTGCTTCTTCTATTACTACTACTACTACGAGAACAACCACTACTACTACTACTACTACTACAAGTACAAAAATTACTACTACTACAAGAACAACCACTACTACTTCTACAAGAACAACAACTACAACTACCACTACTAAAACTACAAGAACAACCACTACTACAACAACAACAACCACCACTACTACTACTGCTACTACAAGAACAACCGCTACTACTGCTACTACTACTACTACTACTACAAGAACAACCACTACTACTACTACAAGAACAACCACTCCTCCTCCTCCTCCTCCTCCTCCTACTACTACTACAAGAACAACCACTACTACTACTAGTACTACAAGAACAGGCACTACTACTACTACTACTACTACTACTCCAAGAACAACCACTACTACTACAAGAACAACCACTACTACAACAACAACCACCACTACTACTACTGCTACTACAAGAACAACCGCTACTACTGCTACTACTACTACTACTACTACAAGAACAACCACTACTACTACTAGTACTACAAGAACAGCCACTACTACTACTACTACTACTAGTACTACTACTACTACAAGAACAACCACTACTACTACAAGAACAACCACTACTACTATTACTATTACTACTACTACTACTAAAAGAACAACCACTACTACTACTACAAGAACAACCACTACAACTACCACTACTACCAATACAAGAACTACCGCTACTACTGCCAATATTACAACAACAACCAGTACTACTACTACAAGAACAACCACTACTACTACTACTACAGGAAGAACAACGACAACTACTACTACAAGAAACCACTATTACTTCTGCTACTACTACAAGAACAACCACTACTACTACTACAAGAACAACCACTGCTTCTCCTACTACTAATATTACAAGAACAACCACTACATCTACTACTACTGCTACTACAAGAACAACCACTACTACTGCCAGAATTAGAAGAACAACCAGTACTACTACTACAAGAACAACCACCACTACTACTACTACTAGAAGAACAACAACTACTACTACTACTACAAGAAACCACTATTACTTCTGCTACTACTACAAGAACAACCACTACTACTACTACAAGAACAACCACTACTTCTCCTACTACTACTACTTCTACAAGAACAACCACTACTACTACTACTACTAAAACTACTCCAAGAACAACCACTACTACTACTACAAGAACAACCACTACTACTTCTACAAGTACAACCACAACTACTACTACAAGAATAACCCCTACTACAACTAAAAGAACAACCGCTGCTTCTTCTATTACTACTACTACTACGAGAACAACCACTACTACTACTACTACTACTACAAGTACAAAAATTACTACTACTACAAGAACAACCACTAATACTTCTACAAGAACAACAACTACAACTACCACTACTAAAACTACAAGAACAACCACTACTACAACAACAACAACCACCACTACTACTACTGCTACTACAAGAACAACCGCTACTACTGCTACTACTACTACTACTACAAGAACAAACACTACTACTACTACAAGAACAACCACTCCTCCTCCTCCTCCTACTACTACTACTACTACTACTACAAGAACAACCACTACTACTACTAGTACTACAAGAACAGGCACTACTACTACTACTACTACTACTACTCCAAGAACAACCACTACTACTACAAGAACAACCACTACTACAACAACAACCACCACTACTACTACTGCTACTACAAGAACAACCGCTACTACTGCTACTACTACTACTACGACTACTACAAGAACAACCACTACTACTACTAGTACTACAAGAACAGCCACTACTACTACTACTACTAGTACTACTACTACTACAAGAACAACCACTACTACTACAAGAACAACCACTACTACTATTACTATTACTACTACTACTACTAAAAGAACAACCACTACTACTACTACAAGAACAACCACTACAACTACCACTACTACCAATACAAGAACTACCGCTACAACTGCCAGAATTACAACAACAACCAGTACTACTACTACAAGAACAACCACTACTACTACTACTACTAGAAGAACAACGACAACTACTACTACAAGAAACCACTATTACTTCTCCTACTACTACAAGAACAACCACTACTACTACTACAAGAACAACCACTACTTCTCCTACTACTACTACTACTTCTACAAGAACAACCACTACTACTACTACTACTAAAACTACTCCAAGAACTACCACTACTACTACTACAAGAACAACCACTACTACTTCTACAAGTACAACCACAAATACTACTACAAGAATAACCCCTACTACTACTAGAAGAACAACCGCTGCTTCTCCTATTACTACTACTACTACGAGAACAACCACTACTACTACTACTACTACTACTAGTACAACAATTACTACTACTACAAGAACAACCACTACTACTTCTACAAGAACAACAACTACAACTACCACTACTAAAACTAGAAGAACAACAACTACTACTACAACAACAACCACCACTACTACTACTGCTACTACAAGAACAACCGCTACTACTGATACTACTACTACTACTACAAGAACAACCACTACTACTACTACAAGAACAACCACGACTTCTCCTACTACTACTACTACAAGAACAACCACTACTACTACTAGTACTACAAGAACAGCCACTACTACTACTACTACTACTACTACTACTACTACTACTACTACAAGAACAACCACTACTACTACAAGAACAACCACTACTACTATTACCATTACTACTACTACTACTACTACTACAAGAACAACCACTACTACTTCTAAAAGTACAACAACAATTACAAGAACAACCAGTACTACTACTACAAGAACAACCACCACTACTACTACTACTAGAAGAACAACAACTACTACTACTACTACAAGAAAACACTATTACTTCTGCTACTACTACAAGAACAACCACTACTACTACTACAAGAACAACCACTACTTCTCCTACTACTACTACTTCTACAAGAACAACCACTACTACTACTACTACTACAAGTACAAAAATTACTACTACTACAAGAACAACCACTACTACTTCTACAAGAACAACAACTACAACTACCACTACTAAAACTACAAGAACAACCACTACTACAACAACAACAACCACCACTACTACTACTGCTACTACAAGAACAACCGCTACTACTGCTACTACTACTACTACTACTACAAGAACAACCACTACTACTACTACAAGAACAACCACTCCTCCTCCTCCTCCTCCTCCTCCTACTACTACTACTACAAGAACAACCACTACTACTACTAGTACTACAAGAACAGGCACTACTACTACTACTACTACTACTACTCCAAGAACAACCACTACTACTACAAGAACAACCACTACTACAACAACAACCACCACTACTACTACTGCTACTACAAGAACAACCGCTACTACTGCTACTACTACTACTACTACTACTACAAGAACAACCACTACTACTACTAGTACTACAAGAACAGCCACTACTACTACTACTACTACTAGTACTACTACTACTACAAGAACAACCACTACTACTACAAGAACAAAAACTACTACTATTACTATTACTACTACTACTACTAAAAGAACAACCACTACTACTACTACAAGAACAACCACTACAACTACCACTACTACCAATACAAGAACTACCGCTACTACTGCCAGAATTACAACAACAACCAGTACTACTACTACAAGAACAACCACTACTACTACTACTACAGGAAGAACAACGACAACTACTACTACAAGAAACCACTATTACTTCTGCTACTACTACAAGAACAACCACTACTACTACTACAAGAACAACCACTGCTTCTCCTACTACTAATATTACAAGAACAACCACTACATCTACTACTACTGCTACTACAAGAACAACCACTACTACTGCCAGAATTACAAGAACAACCAGTACTACTACTACAAGAACAACCACCACTACTACTACTACTAGAAGAACAACAACTACTACTACTACTACAAGAAACCACTATTACTTCTGCTACTACTACAAGAACAACCACTACTACTACTACAAGAACAACCACTACTTCTCCTACTACTACTACTTCTACAAGAACAACCACTACTACTACTACTACTAAAACTACTCCAAGAACAACCACTACTACTACTACAAGAACAACCACTACTACTTCTACAAGTACAACCACAACTACTACTACAAGAATAACCCCTACTACAACTAAAAGAACAACCGCTGCTTCTTCTATTACTACTACTACTACGAGAACAACCACTACTACTACTACTACTACTACAAGTACAAAAATTACTACTACTACAAGAACAACCACTAATACTTCTACAAGAACAACAACTACAACTACCACTACTAAAACTACAAGAACAACCACTACTACAACAACAACAACCACCACTACTACTACTGCTACTACAAGAACAACCGCTACTACTGCTACTACTACTACTACTACTACAAGAACAACCACTCCTCCTCCTCCTACTACTACTACTACTACTACTACTACAAGAACAACCACTACTACTACTAGTACTACAAGAACAGGCACTACTACTACTACTACTACTACTACTCCAAGAACAACCACTACTACTACAAGAACAACCACTACTACAACAACAACCACCACTACTACTACTGCTACTACAAGAACAACCGCTACTACTGCTACTACTACTACTACGACTACTACAAGAACAACCACTACTACTACTAGTACTACAAGAACAGCCACTACTACTACTACTACTAGTACTACTACTACTACAAGAACAACCACTACTACTACAAGAACAACCACTACTACTATTACTATTACTACTACTACTACTAAAAGAACAACCACTACTACTACTACAAGAACAACCACTACAACTACCACTACTACCAATACAAGAACTACCGCTACAACTGCCAGAATTACAACAACAACCAGTACTACTACTACAAGAACAACCACTACTACTACTACTACTAGAAGAACAACGACAACTACTACTACAAGAAACCACTATTACTTCTCCTACTACTACAAGAACAACCACTACTACTACTACAAGAACAACCACTACTTCTCCTACTACTACTACTACTTCTACAAGAACAACCACTACTACTACTACTACTAAAACTACTCCAAGAACTACCACTACTACTACTACAAGAACAACCACTACTACTTCTACAAGTACAACCACAAATACTACTACAAGAATAACCCCTACTACTACTAGAAGAACAACCGCTGCTTCTCCTATTACTACTACTACTACGAGAACAACCACTACTACTACTACTACTACTACTAGTACAACAATTACTACTACTACAAGAACAACCACTACTACTTCTACAAGAACAACAACTACAACTACCACTACTAAAACTAGAAGAACAACAACTACTACTACAACAACAACCACCACTACTACTACTGCTACTACAAGAACAACCGCTACTACTGATACTACTACTACTACTACAAGAACAACCACTACTACTACTACAAGAACAACCACGACTTCTCCTACTACTACTACTACAAGAACAACCACTACTACTACTAGTACTACAAGAACAGCCACTACTACTACTACTACTACTACTACTACTACTACTACTACTACTACAAGAACAACCACTACTACTACAAGAACAACCACTACTACTATTACCATTACTACTACTACTACTACTACTACAAGAACAACCACTACTACTTCTAAAAGTACAACAACAATTACAAGAACAACCAGTACTACTACTACAAGAACAACCACCACTACTACTACTACTAGAAGAACAACAACTACTACTACTACTACAAGAAAACACTATTACTTCTGCTACTACTACAAGAACAACCACTACTACTACTACAAGAACAACCACTACTTCTCCTACTACTACTACTTCTACAAGAACAACCACTACTACTACTACTACTAAAACTACTCCAAGAACAACCACTACTACTACTACAAGAAGAACCACTACTACTTCTACAAGTACAACCACAACTACTACTACAAGAATAACCCCTACTACTACTAAAAGAACAACCGCTGCTTCTTCTATTACTACTACTACTACAAGAACAACCACTACTACTTCTACAAGAACAACAACTACAACTACCACTACTAAAACTACAAGAACAACCACTACTACAACAACAACAACCACCACTACTACTACTGCTACTACAAGAACAACCACTACTACTGCTACTACTACTACTACTACTACTACAAGAACAACCACTACTACTACTACAAGAACAACCACTATTTCTCCTACTACTACTACTACTACTACTACAAGAACAACAACTACTACTACTAATACTACAAGAACAGCCACTACTACTACTACTACTACTACTACTACTACAAGAACAACCACTACTACTACAAGAACAACCACTTCTACAACAACAACCACCACTACTACTTCTGCTACTACAAGAACAACCGCTACTACTGCTGCTACTACTACTACTACTACTACTACAAGAACAACCAATACTACTACTAGTACTACAAGAACAGCCACTACTACTACTACTACTACTACTACTACTACTTCTACAAGAACAACCACTACTACTACAAGAACAACCACTACTACTATTACTATTACTACTACTACTACTACTACAAGAACAACCACTACTACTTCTAAAAGTACAACCACAACTACTACTACAAGAACAACCCCTACTACTGCTACAAGAACAACCACTGCTTCTCTTACTACTACTTCTACTACAAGAACAACCACTACTACTAGTAGTATTACAAGAAAAACCACTACTACTACTACAAGAACAACTACTACTAATACTATTACAAGTACAACCACTACTACTACCAGAACAACCACTACTACTACTACAAGAGAAACCACTACTACTACTACTACAAGAACAACCACTACTACTACTACTACTAGCATTACAACAACAACCAGGACTACCACTACAAGAACAAACACTACTACTTCCAGAAGTAAAACCACTACTACTACTACTACTACAAGAACAACCACCACCACGACTACTACTACAAGAACAACCACTACTACTACTAATAATACTACAAGTACAACCACTACTACTACTAAAAGAACAACCCCTACTACTACTACAAGAACAACCACTGCTTCTCCTACTACTAATATTACAAGAACAACCACTACTTCTACTACTACTGCTACTACAAGAACAAACACTACTACTACTACTACTACAAGAACAACCACTACTACTACTACTACTAATATTACAAGAACAACCACTACATCTACTAATACTGCTACTACAATAACAAACACTACTACTACTACTACAAGAACAACCACTACTACTACTACTACTACTAGTACTACTAAAAGAACAACCACTACTACTACTACAAGAACAACCACTACTACTACTACAAGAACAGCCACTACAGCTAGTACAAGTATTACAAGAAAAACCACTACTACTACTACAAGAACAACCACTACAACTACCACTACTACCAATACAAGAACAACCGCTACTACTGCCAGAATTACAAGAACAACCAGTACTACTACTACAAGAACAACCACTACTACTACTACTACTAGAAGAACAACAACTACTACTACTACTACTACAAGAAACCACTATTACTTCTGCTACTACTACAAGAACAACCACTACTACTAGTACAAGAACAACCACTACTTCTCCTACTACTACTACTACTTCTACAAGAACAACCACTACTACTACTGCTACTAAAATTACTGCAAGAACAACCACTACTACTACTACAAGAACAACCACTACTACTTCTACAAGTACAACCACAACTACTACTACAAGAATAACCCCTACTACTACTAGAAGAACAACCGCTGCTTCTCCTATTACTACTACTACTACGAGAACAACCACTACTACTACTACTACTACAAGTACAACAATTACTACTACTACAAGAACAACCACTACTACTACTACAAGAACAACCACTACTCCTCCTCCTACTACTACTACTACTACAAGAACAACCACTACTACTACTAGTACTACAAGAACAGGCACTACTACTACTACTATTACAAGAACAACCACTACTACTACAAGAACAACCACTACTACAACAACAACCACCACTACTACTACTGCTACTACCAGAACAACCGCTACTACTGCTACTACTACTACTACTACTACAAGAACAACCACTACTACTACTAGTACTACAAGAACAGCCACTACTACTACTACTACTAGTACTACTACTACTACAAGAACAACCACTACTACTACAAGAACAACCACTACTACTATTACTATTACTACTACTACTACTAAAAGAACAACCACTACTACTACTACAAGAACAACCACTACAACTACCACTACTACCAATACAAGAACTACCGCTACTACTGCCAGAATTACAACAACAACCAGTACTACTACTACAAGAACAACCACTACTACTACTACTACAGGAAGAACAACGACAACTACTACTACAAGAAACCACTATTACTTCTGCTACTACTACAAGAACAACCACTACTACTACTGCAAGAACAACCACTGCTTCTCCTACTACTAATATTACAAGAACAACCACTACATCTACTACTACTGCTACTACAAGAACAACCACTACTACTGCCAGAATTACAAGAACAACCAGTACTACTACTACAAGAACAACCACCACTACTACTACTACTAGAAGAACAACAACTACTACTACTACTACAAGAAACCACTATTACTTCTGCTACTACTACAAGAACAACCACTACTACTACTACAAGAACAACCACTACTTCTCCTACTACTACTACTTCTACAAGAACAACCACTACTACTACTACTACTAAAACTACTCCAAGAACAACCACTACTACTACTACAAGAACAACCACTACTACTTCTACAAGTACAACCACAACTACTACTACAAGAATAACCCCTACTACTACTAAAAGAACAACCGCTGCTTCTTCTATTACTACTACTACTACGAGAACAACCACTACTACTACTACTACTACTACAAGTACAAAAATTACTACTACTACAAGAACAACCACTACTACTTCTACAAGAACAACAACTACAACTACCACTACTAAAACTACAAGAACAACCACTACTACAACAACAACAACCACCACTACTACTACTGCTACTACAAGAACAACCGCTACTACTGCTACTACTACTACTACTACTACAAGAACAACCACTACTACTACTACACGAACAACCACTCCTCCTCCTCCTCCTCCTCCTCCTCCTACTACTACTACAAGAACAACCACTACTACTACTAGTACTACAAGAACAGGCACTACTACTACTACTACTACTACTACTCCAAGAACAACCACTACAACTACAAGAACAACCACTACTACAACAACAACCACCACTACTACTACTGCTACTACAAGAACAACCGCTACTACTGCTACTACTACTACTACTACTACTACAAGAACAACCACTACTACTACTAGTACTACAAGAACAGCCACTACTACTACTACTACTACTAGTACTACTACTACTACAAGAACAACCACTACTACTACAAGAACAACCACTACTACTATTACTATTACTACTACTACTACTAAAAGAACAACCACTACTACTACTACAAGAACAACCACTACAACTACCACTACTACCAATACAAGAACTACCGCTACTACTGCCAGAATTACAACAACAACCAGTACTACTACTACAAGAACAACCACTACTACTACTACTACAGGAAGAACAACGACAACTACTACTACAAGAAACCACTATTACTTCTGCTACTACTACAAGAACAACCACTACTACTACTACAAGAACAACCACTGCTTCTCCTACTACTAATATTACAAGAACAACCACTACATCTACTACTACTGCTACTACAAGAACAACCACTACTACTGCCAGAATTACAAGAACAACCAGTACTACTACTACAAGAACAACCACCACTACTACTACTACTAGAAGAACAACAACTACTACTACTACTACAAGAAACCACTATTACTTCTGCTACTACTACAAGAACAACCACTACTACTACTACAAGAACAACCACTACTTCTCCTACTACTACTACTTCTACAAGAACAACCACTACTACTACTACTACTAAAACTACTCCAAGAACAACCACTACTACTACTACAAGAACAACCACTACTACTTCTACAAGTACAACCACAACTACTACTACAAGAATAACCCCTACTACTACTAAAAGAACAACCGCTGCTTCTTCTATTACTACTACTACTACGAGAACAACCACTACTACTACTACTACTACTACAAGTACAAAAATTACTACTACTACAAGAACAACCACTACTACTTCTACAAGAACAACAACTACAACTACCACTACTAAAACTACAAGAACAACCACTACTACAACAACAACAACCACCACTACTACTACTGCTACTACAAGAACAACCGCTACTACTGCTACTACTACTACTACTACTACAAGAACAAACACTACTACTACTACAAGAACAACCACTCCTCCTCCTCCTCCTACTACTACTACTACTACTACTACTACAAGAACAACCACTACTACTACTAGTACTACAAGAACAGGCACTACTACTACTACTACTACTACTACTCCAAGAACAACCACTACTACTACAAGAACAACCACTACTACAACAACAACCACCACTACTACTACTGCTACTACAAGAAAAACCGCTACTACTGCTACTACTACTACTACGACTACTACAAGAACAACCACTACTACTACTAGTACTACAAGAACAGCCACTACTACTACTACTACTACTAGTACTACTACTACAAGAACAACCACTACTACTACAAGAACAACCACTACTACTATTACTATTACTACTACTACTACTAAAAGAACAACCACTACTACTACTACAAGAACAACCACTACAACTACCACTACTACCAATACAAGAACTACCGCTACTACTGCCAGAATTACAACAACAACCAGTACTACTACTACAAGAACAACCACTACTACTACTACTACTAGAAGAACAACGACAACTACTACTACAAGAAACCACTATTACTTCTCCTACTACTACAAGAACAACCACTACTACTACTACAAGAACAACCACTACTTCTCCTACTACTACTACTACTTCTACAAGAACAACCACTACTACTACTACTACTAAAACTACTCCAAGAACTACCACTACTACTACTACAAGAACAACCACTACTACTTCTACAAGTACAACCACAAATACTACTACAAGAATAACCCCTACTACTACTAGAAAAACAACCGCTGCTTCTCCTATTACTACTACTACTACGAGAACAACCACTACTACTACTACTACTACTACTAGTACAACAATTACTACTACTACAAGAACAACCACTACTACTTCTACAAGAACAACAACTACAACTACCACTACTAAAACTAGAAGAACAACAACTACTACTACAACAACAACCACCACTACTACTACTGCTACTACAAGAACAACCGCTACTACTGATACTACTACTACTACAAGAACAACCACTACTACTACTACAAGAACAACCACGACTTCTCCTACTACTACTACTACTACAAGAACAACCACTACTACTACTAGTACTACAAGAACAGCCACTACTACTACTACTACTACTACTACTACTACTACTACAAGAACAACCACTACTACTACAAGAACAACCACTACTACTATTACTATTACTACTACTACTACTACTACAAGAACAACCACTACTACTTCTAAAAGTACAACAACAATTACAAGAACAACCAGTACTACTACTACAAGAACAACCACCACTACTACTACTACTAGAAGAACAACAACTACTACTACTACTACAAGAAAACACTA